>NC_057795.1:696376782-696522728 GCF_018294505.1 Triticum aestivum
TCTTCTGGTCTCTGAGGAATTTGTTCTGACTGAGGAGTTAGGAATTCACCAGTGCAGATTGCCTACACAGTGAGGCACATGATAGCCCAGAGGAATTTGATACTCAAATTTCTTACCGTTGCTGTGCTATGCGCCAGCTGTCCCAAAATATATACCCACAAAACGGTCATATCATTGAAGGGCATTTATGTCTTATCATGTCGGGCTGCTCCCTAGGCTATAAATAGCCGCCCCCTACAACCACTAGCTGGTTGGCTGCTCCGAGAGAAACCGACACTTGTCATTTGAGAGCATCCCGTCCTCCGAGGACTTTGAGAGAAAATCATCGAGTGAGGAAAAAACCAAACACAAAAACCTACAAACCAAAAGTGATTGAGCATCACTGAAGAGATTGATCATGTGTGGATCCAATGCTTGTTATCTCTGAAGACTGTGCTTCTTCCAGACGGTTAGGTGTCATGGTCTAGAGCATCCAAGAGGAATTGTGGATCGCCGAGTGGCCGAGTTTGTGAAGGTTCGGAAGTCACCTGAAGACTTACCACGAGTGATTGGGCGAGGTCTGTGTGACCTTAGTTCAAGGAGAATACGATGAGGACTGTGTGTCCAGGACTGTGTGTCCTCAGGTTTAAATACCTAGCCGCTCCAACCAGATGTACAACTGAGACAGCAGTTGGAACTGGTATACCAAATCATTGTCTTCACCCAAGCCAACTCGTTCTATTTCCTCAACTCTTTCATTTCCTCATAACTGTGCTGTGCGCTTGTTCATCATCTATGTTTGAAGACTTTGACTGAAGACTTTCCCAATTTCCTTAGTTCAATTTCTCCAGTCTGTTTGTCTTCATCATGTGTTATCATGTGTTTACGCTTTCTGTACTATGTGCTTGTCTTCATTTCATCATGATGACCATGCTTGTGTTCAGTTATGTTTACTTCTGAGTACTTATTCCACTGGAAGTAGTTCTTCTCTAAGGAATTTCCTCACCCGCAAATTCCTCAGTGAAGAATTCATAAAAATCGCCTATTCACCCCCCTATAGTCGATATAACGCACTTTCACATCGTTCACAAACTAACACGCATTGAACTGAATATTCAAGGGAATCGTTTCGAAAACTATGCCTACGTCATGCTCCTTATGTTGCACAATGTTATAAAGGGTTGGATATTGTACGGCCAGGGGCGTCTCTCTTAACCACGTATATATCCTCCCAAAATCTTGTTGACATCCCATTGCCCACCAAGAATTTGACCCTATGAAAGAACAAGTCCTTCTTCTCATAAGCCCTTTCATGGTAACCTGGGCGAGCGTTTTTGACTGCAAATAATTATTACGCAAGATATGTGCCCACACCCTCCGGCTCTGTCTCAAACCTGTAGAGCCATTTGCTCATAAGGCATGTATTCTTGATTTCTAAGTTCTCAATACCGAGACCCCCTGGTCTTTTGGTCGGCAAAGGATATCCCATCGCGCAAGTCAGTATTTCCTCTTGGCCTCATCTGACTGCCAGAAGAACCAAGACCTGAAGAAATCAAGTCGCTTCCTTACCCCTTTCGGAATTTCTAAGAACGATAGTAGGAACATCGGCATACTATTCAGTACCGAATTAATTAGCACTACCTGACCTTCATAAGACATAAGCTTGCCCTTCCAGCAGCTCAGCTTTTTCTCAATTCGATCTTCGATACACTTCCATTCTTTATTAGATAACTTACGGTGATGAATCGGAATGCCCAAATAACTAAAAGGTAAAGAACCTAATTGACACCCGAACAGTTGTCTATAACTGTCTTGCTCGTCTTTGGCCTTCCCAAAGCAGAACAATTCACTCTTGTGAAAGTTTATCTTTAAACCAGACAATTGTTCGAAGAGACATAATACAAGTTTCATATTGCGCGCTTTAACAATGTCATGTTCCATGAATAGGATAGTGTTGTCCACGTATTGTAAGATGGATACTCCTCCATCTACTAAATGAGGAACTAACCCCTCCACTTGACCAGGTTGCTTGGCTCTACCAATAAGAATGGCCTACAATGATATTCTCTCTACACCATTTTATTTAATACTGCATTGGCAGGGTCTTGAACTCAATACCTCTAGGCTCTGATACCATATTGAATTCATGCTCCAGCCAACTCATCCAAAAGTCCGAACTGATGGAGGGAGGCGGGCAACATATTTCAACACTTAACTTTATCATATGCCTTATCAAAATCCACTTTGAAGATCACCCCATCTAGCTTCTTCGAACGGATTTCATGTAGCGTTTCATGCAAAACGACCACTCCTTCAAGTATGTGTCGCCCAGGCATGAACTCTGTCTGGCTCGGTTGTACCACTGAATTAGCAATCTGTGTCAATCTATTAGTACCCACCTTTGTGAAAATTTTGAAACTCACATTAAGAAGACATATGGGCCTGAATTGTTTGATCCGAACTGCTTCCTCTTTCATTGGCAACGGCGTAATCAGGCCAAAGTTATGATGAAACAGCTGTAGGTGACAGTTAAAGAAATCATGAAACATAGGCATAAGATCATCCTTAATAATATGCCAACATTTCTTATAGAATTCAGCTGGAAACCCATCTGGTCCTAGTGCTTTATTTGGTTTCATTTGCTAGATTGCATCCATAACCTTCTTCTTGGTAAATGGTGCAGAGAGAATATCATTCTCCTCTACTTGGAGATGAGGGATATCTCCACAAACAGATTCATCTAGGGCCACTGATACGTCTCCAACGTATCTATAATTTTTTATTGTTCCATGCTGTTATATTATCAATCTTGGACGTTTTATAATCATTTTATAGTCATTTTATATCATTTTTTGGTACTAACCTATTGATATAGTGCCAAGTGCTAGTTGCTATTTTCTGCTTGTTTTTACATCACATGAAATCAATATCTGACGGAGTCCAAATGCAATGAATAGAATATTCAAATCACTACCGCCATCCATCAATACTTTGGTCAGTCGAGTGCCTCCAACAACTGGGTCGACTATCAATGCTTGCCACCCTGGAGTGGCAACGCGTGCTGGGTGATCGGAATGGTCAAATGTGATTGCAGTTTGTGACCACTTCAAATATGTTGTTGTTACAGGAGCAACCATGTTCACTTCTCTGTTTATGACTTTCAGTCGACTTTTGCTCTCGATGTCAGCAAAAAATCACTAAGGTAGAATTGACGTTGGGGAAACCATCATCCTCTTCTTTGTCTTCATCCTTATCAGATTCCTTCTCTTTCTCACTGGATTGCTTCTCTCGGAACTGCTCGATAAGGAGTCGACATTATCGAGTGGTATGCTTGGGATAAATCAGGTTTCCCTCTCCATCCTTCTTGGTGTGAATATGACACGGAAAATCTAGTACATCATTTCCTGCTTGATCTTTTTACCTTCTTGGGGGTCCAGGGCCCCTTAGGTTTTCCCTTAAATTTCCTTGGACCACAGCTGCAGTCTCACCAGGTCCTACGAGTTCAGCTTTGCGTTTCTGCTTCCGACTGTAATTCCCTCCCCCGGTGTCCTCGCTGACTGGTTTGCTCTTACCACTGGGGAGTTAGTCTTCTTCTTCGCCATTAGCGTACCGAGTGGCTATTTACATCATTCAGGTTAGGGTCATATCTCCTGTCCGACCGAATTTCAGGTTAAGCTCTTTGTCCCGAACGCCCTCCTTGAAGGCGCAAACTGCTTGATGCTGAGACACATTCTCCACTGTGTGATGCAAAGTGGTCCACCTATGGATATAATCCCTCAAAGTTTCATTCAGTTTTTGCACGCAATGCTGAAGTTCTGCCAACCATGCAGGTCGTTTGTATGTGCCCTCAAATGTCCTGACAAACACTCGGGCCAACTCTTCCCAACTGAATATACTGCCTAGAGTCAACTGATTCAACCACGCTCTGGCCAAACCCTCCAACATCAGAGGAAGATGCTTCATTATCACTTCATTGTCACTTAATCCTCCAACCACGTGTCAGGCTTTGATTCGCCGATAAACTTGCTCACTCCTGTTGCCAACCTGAAGTTGGGGGAATCTTAGCCGCTCTGATAGCTCTGCTGAAACACTCTAGACCGGAAACATGAACTCTACAGCCAGTCGGATGATCTCTGTCAAGTCCTTCTCTGTGTGCTCGGTTCCTGTCGACCAGACCTTGAACGAGGATCTACCTCGCATCAAAACCTGGCTCCCTTGGGTCGACCGGTACCCACCGCTCACCGCTGCATGGGCACCTGTTATCATATTGCCGAGGCACATATGATCCACTCCTTGGAGGAGGCGTAGGCACTCGACGGCGGTCATCACAGCCGAGTCGGTGATCATACTGCTCATGGTTCCGACCCACGTACTGCTCTTGGTGATGCCCATGTCCCTCATGCCGCAGGGGCGATCTTGGGCTGTGAGTCGACTGAACTGTGTCAGCCATCATAGATCTGCTGTCTATCCTATTGCGAGACTGAGAAACAACTGAGTTTTGCTCCCCTGCTGCCCGAAGCAGCACCCTGATCTGCATTAAACCTCTTCCAGCCTCTGACCGAAGGGCTGGATCGGCTCTGCTATACGGGCTGTAGTTGTAAGATTTTGAATCGGAGTGCCATATACCTGAGGGTCGGACGGAAAAAATTGTCGTTGTCTCTGACTGGATTCTGGGATCTGCTGACGGGCGCGCTCGTCAAGTGCATGCTGATGGTTCTCCAGTCGAGTGTGCTCAGGCAAAGTGGCGAGGCGCACCGCCTCCAAGGCCCGAGCCTCAGAGGTCTCTCCGCGATGGGCGTGTGGAGTTCCTCCATGTTGAGGCGGTGAAGTTCTTCCCTCTGTTGTGAAGTGAGGGCTTCGGGATAATATTCTTCATGAACACGTGATGGCGCGCCGCCACCATCGCCGTCGTCGCCGCGACCAAAAACCAGGTTGGTTGTGCGGTGTGTTGACCACCAAGACTTCTACCGCAGGATCACAGTTGTCACACTCGGACAGGGTCTCGACGAAGCCACTCAACAGATCGAATAGCCCGTAAAGAGATTCGTCGGGCTCGATTGCCGCGACTTGAGGGGTGGCCGACTGGCGGGCCACCGCATGCTTCACCCACCGCTGGAGTCGCAATTGACCGGATCGCTTGCAGCGACGAACAGTAGGGAGCGAAGAAGCCACGGGAGCCGACCGATTCTAGGTCGACGGCTGCCACAGAAGGAAGCCGCGGACGCACGCGTGAAAGTGTGTAGCACCGCAGACGAGGAGCATCTCGACGTCTAGGGGGCCTCCTGGAGCCAAGAGGAGTCGTCGTTTACGAAAACGAGCGCACCGAGACTAATCTCGCGGCCCTCAGCCAATTCGCCGCTGGAAACAATGATGATGGGAATCGGAAAAATCGCAACCTCACCGGAAAGTCGCTAAGACACCTGCCCCACAGTGGGCGCCAACAGTCATGGGAGTAGGTATGACAATAGAATAGGGGGTATGTATGGAGAGGCAAGGTTCTAGCTGCGATGAGGTTGTGCACACAAGGTTTACGAGTTCAGGCCCTTCGCGGTGGAAGTAACAACCCTACGTCTCGGTGCCCGGAGGCTTGGTCGATTGGATTATGTGTGAAGTTACAGGGGGTGCGAACCCTTGTCCCCGAGGAGGGGGTGGCTTATAAAGAGTGTGCCAGGACCCCGACCATCCCCCGTTACATAGGGTTCAATGTACATTAAGACAGGGCGTTACTGGTAACGCTAGCTATAAAGAGCTTTAAGTGATCTTAAAGAGTGCAGAGTGAACGCCTGACCGTTGCCATCTTGAGTGGCTTTAGGTCTTCTGTACTCCGAGTGGTTTCTTGTTCAGTCGAGTGGAATTGGGATACCCGAGTGGAACTGTTGGTGAAGTGGGATGCACTCTGACGTGATCTCAGTCGGTACGTGTTGTTATGCTTTGCATGCCTTTGACTGTAGGGCAGAGTCCTTGGGAAGGGTGTCTAGGTCAGGCCTATTACCCTACCCTAGGTACATGTCAACGTCATTAGCCCCCGAATGGATCAGGGTCCGAGTGAGGAAGAGGTTGAAGATGATTCCGACCCGGTTTTTGTGCTTCGAGGCATTTTACCCAGGCTGATGAATTACACTGAGACTTCAACTTCATTTATAGTCGCCTTGATCCATTCAGATTTGGTTGAATGAACTTATGCCGAACTTGTGCTGGAGCGGTATGAAATCATTGGCGCGATTGGTTGTACTGTCGTCCCCGCATCTCACGGGATTCGAAATTTGGGGAAGCGCGCGAGGCGGAGGGCACCGCGGTAAGACGGGACGGATTAGGCAGGGGCGCCTCCATCTCCGTGCCGCCTTTTCCGCCACGTGCCCAGCGCGCGACTGTTGTGGGATTTGACATGATCATATGGGCCACGAGTCAACCACTCGGAAGCGGGCCTATATAAGTCGTTGCGGCCAATGTATTCAGCACAATGCTCGCCATTCCCCTTCTTCCTCCTCTGCTTCTCCACCGCATTCACCTCCACTCTCGACGTCGCCGCCCCGTTCGTGCGCAGCCTGCAATGATGGGTAAGGACAAGACGGCGGCCCTGCAACACGTGAAGAAGGAGACAGCGGCAGCGAAGGACAAGAAGACGAGTCGGGGGACCGTTGTCGAGGGCCAGCCGGGCAATGAGACCACGCCGCAGCCGCAACAGGGTGAGTGCATTCTCCTCGCAACCCATGTTGACCGCGGTTTCTCTTTCCCCCTCATCCATTTTTCTGAGGTTTCCTGAACTTTTTCGGAGCTCAACTTCATCACTTTTCCCCCAACACCATCGTATATCTCGCTGCATTTGTGTCTATATGTGAGAATTTCCTAGATTGCCGACCGGATTCGGGTCTCTCCAAACACATCTTCACTTGCCGTTCTCAGTCTATGAAAAAGGCTAATCCGAGTGATGAGAGGACGCACGTGATTAAGATGTGCGGAGGTCTAGGGATTCAGATGAGGGGCAGGAGTTCTTTTTTGGCTATGACTCTTCCTGATTTGGTTACAGGGTGGCAGTCGACCTAGTTTTACTGTAAGGACCAACCGACTCCTGGGCAGTCGACTGGTCTTCCTCCCTTTCCAATGGATCGGGTCTAGCAGCCCTCCTCGTTGAAAGTGACTTCAGCAGAGAAAACAGAGGAGAACATGTTGGTTGAACGAGTAGTCCAATTAGTCTGCGACAGTGTGACCGGCATGGACTTGTTGGAGGTGTTTCTCAGTCGACGCATCTAGCCACTCCAGGCTCGCGATCATCCTATGTGGATGTACTCGGGCATTGAGGACACCACTCGGATTCACCCAGAGGAAGTCAACGAGGAGACGGTGGAGCAGTGGTTGCAGGGCATCACTGGAAACAAAGACAACCCCAGGGGGTCCAGGAGAATTGAGGGAGTCCTAGATTAGGTGGTATCCGGACAGCTGGACTATATCCTTTGGCCTAACTGTTGGACTATGAAGATACAAGATTGAAGACTTCGTCCCGTGTCCAGATGGGACTCTCCTTGGCGTGGAAGGCAAGCTTGGCAACACAGATATGTAGATCTCCTTCTTTGTAACCGACTCTGTGTAGCCCTCGCCCACTCCGGTGTCTATATAAACCGAAGGGTTTAGTCCGAAGGACAAGATACAACAGTCATACCATAGGATAGCTTCTAGGGTTTAGCCTCCTCGATCTCTTGGCAGATCAACTCCTGTAATACCCATATAATCAATATCAATCAAGCAGAAGTAGGGCTTTACCTCCATCGAGAGGGCCCGAACCTGGGTAAAAACATCGGGTCCCTTGTCTCCTGTTACCATCCGACTAGACGCACAGTTCGGGACCCCCTACCCGAGATCCACCGGTTTTGACACCGACATTGCTGCTTTCATTGAGAGTTCCTCTATGTCGTCATCGTCAGGCTTGATGGCTCCTTCGATCGTCGATAGCGATGCAGTGCAGGGTGAGACTTTTCTCCCTGGACAGATCTTTGTATTCAGCCGCTACGCACTACAGGCCAACTCGCTCGGCCATCTGGAGCAGATCGAGAGTTACGCCCCTGGTCACCAGGTCAGATTTGGAAACTTAAACTACACGGCCGACATCCGCGGAGACTTGATCTTCCACGGATTCGAGCCCCTGCCGAGTGCGTCGCATGGTCACGATGAGCATGATTTAGCTCTGCCTTCGCACAGTGTTCAGGAGATCGAACCTGCAGCCGCTTCGACCCTCAATTCGGAGCCTACCGCGCCATCCATGGACGGGCGGCTAGACCCCGCCACGGAGGCCGCAGTCTCAGCGGCGATCGAACCGAATACCAACTTTACCCTTCACGAGAGCCGTGACTCCAAGCTGCCGGATTCTTCTCCGGCCACGGACTCCGAACTGCCTGCGCCCGTGCCTGTCGAATTCGACTGGGCGCCAATAATGGAGTTCACCTCCGCGGATATCTTGCAGCACTCACCCTTCGGCGACATACTGAACTCATTAATGACCCTCTCCTTGTCAGGAGAAACCTGGCCGAACTATGTCCGGCAGGATTGGGATGCGGATGACGAAGAAATTCGCCGTCCACCCACCACCCACTTAGTAGCCACTATCGATGATTTAACCGACATGCTCGACTTCGACTCCGAAGACATCGACGGTATGGACGATGATGCAGAAGACGAACAAAAACAACCACCCACAGGGCAGTGGACAGCCACCTCATCATATGATATATATATGGTGGACACACCCAAAGAAAGAAATGGCGATGGGACAACAGGGGATGACCCCTCCAAGAAGCAACCCAAGCGCCGACATCAGCGGCGCCGCTCCAAGTCTCGCCAAAGCAAAAGAGGTGATACCGGTATAGGAGATAATAACACTCCGGAAAGTGCCGAAGATAACGTCAATCCCCTCCAGCAAGATTCAGAGCAGGAGGATAGAGAAGCCAACCCTCCCGAGAGAGCAGCAGACGGAGAGGCGGAGGATGATAATTACATGCCTCCCTCCGAAGACGAGGCAAGCCTCGACGATGATGAATTTGTCGTGCCAGAGGATCCCGTCGAACAAGAGTGCTTCAAGCGCCGGCTTATAGCCATGGCAAATAGCCTTAAGTAAAAGCAACAGCAGCTTCGAGCTGATCAAGATTTGCTAGCTGACAGATGGACTGAAGTCCTGGCGGCCGAGGAATATGAACCCGAAAGCCCCTCCAAGAGTTCCCCAAAAAGCAGGTTGCTACCCCGGTTAGAGGAGGAAGCATTAAAACCTACATCCCCAGCGTATGATGCGGCTGATCGGCCACCTCGTGGCCGCGACAGAGCGGCATTTCTGCCGAAGGCCCAACCCGCACCTCAGCGCCACTTAAATAAAAAGGCACGAGGAAATACGCTAGACCTGTGAGACGTATTGGAGGACATAGAAAAACACGCCAGATCAATCTACGGATCACGAGGGCGCGCCACTACGCGAGACGATAACCGTCATGCCGGATACAGTAAAATTAAATCCGGCCGGGCCGAACACAGCAGACAAGACACATATGAGTTGCGTCGTGATATAGCCCAGTACAGAGGCGCCGCACACCCCCTATGCTTCACAGATGAAGTAATGGATCACCAAATCCCAGAGGGTTTCAAACCCGTAAACATTGAATCATATGATGGTATAACAGATCCTGCGGAATGGACCGAGGACTACCTCCTGCATATCCACATGGCCTGCGGTGATGATCTACACGCCATCAAATACCTTCCACTCAAACTCAAAGGACCGTCTCGACATTGGCTGAATAGCTTGCCAGCTGAATCCATTGGCTGTTGGGAAGATCTAGAAGCTGCATTCCTCGGTAACTACCAGGGCACTTATGTACGACCACCAGACACCGATGACTTGAGCCACATAATTCAGCAGCCAGAGGAATCAGCTAGGCTATTCTGGACACGGTTCCTAACCAAGAAAAATCGAATTGTTAACTGTCCGGATGCCGAGGTCCTAGGAGGTTTTAAGCATAACATCCGCGACGAGTGTGTCAGGACCCCGACTCCATGCCACATCGATCTAGCATGTAACACCTCATATCACTTTGCGGCCTCACGCACGGTATTCCCACGGGTGTCGCCTTACCTTTGCCTCGGACCGTTTGCGCCTTTTGGCACACGTATATGATAGTGTCGCTAGCATCCATATGATAAGGAGCCCGGGCTGACATGGCTAGTCGTAAACCCAAAGTGGCACAAACTTACAGGGACAGGCATCGATGACCCAGCATCGAACGTGTCGGTCATCAGCGAGTGAATCCAGACTGTAGCACTGGGCTAGCAGGACTCCGGTGAACCGGGCTGTAGCGGGCTAACAGGACTCTGGTATTCATCGCGTGACATTTCCCCGAAGGGACAGACGCAGGAACGAAGAAGGACACATGCCGGCCAGCCTAAGTGTTCCGGAGCAGTAGCAAGCTACCATGGCTCAGTGAAACACTAGGAGACATTTCCCGGTAAGAGAGGCTACTAAAGATAAACAACTAGATGGTCAGATCCCACACATACCAAGCATTTCAATAACATACACACAATATGCTCGATATGTGCAAATACAACATGGCATCACAACATGACTCTACGACTCAAGTAATTTATTCAATAGGCTCCGAGGAGCGCGATATTACAAACATGGGTCTCATGACCCAACAATCAGAGCATACAAATCAAAGCACACGCGGAAGCTATCATGTCTGAGTACAGACATCTATAAATGAAAAAGGCTGAGAAGCCTGACTATCTATCAGATCCTGCCGAGGGCACAAGATCGTAGCTGAGGTATCAAGCTAAACGTCGAAGTCCAAGCGGAACTACTAGTGAGACTGAAGTCTCTCTGCAAAACATAAAATAGGCAAACGTGAGTACAAATGTACCCAGCAAGACTTACATCAGATCTATCTACACATGCATCATTATCAACAAAGGGGATGGTGGAGTTTGACTGCAGCAAGCCAGCTTTGACTCGGTGGCTATCCTGAACTACGACTGCAAGTAACTCTTTTGAGGTGGCGCACACGAGTCCACATATTCACCATATCAATACACCACTATGGATCCGCTCCCGTCTCCCTACGAGAACGCCATCCATAGCACTCACGCTTATCTTGCGTATTTTAGAGTATCCACTTTCACTTGTCTATGAACTGATATAAGCAACCCAGAAGTCCTTTTCCGCGGACACGGCTATTCAAATAGATGATGTTAACCCTGCAGGGGTGTACTTCTTCACACACGCTCTCACCACTTACCGCCGTTTACACGACATGTACTCGGCAACCTTCAAGCGGAAGCCCAACGTGGGTGTCGGCCACGACCTACCTAATCACCTAAGTCTCTAGTCCAGGTTTATCGCCTATTCGGGTTCCATCCATGAGGAGATCCGGCCGGAGTTTCGCTCACAGCCCCAAACGATGTGAACAGGGTTCCCGAGACACCAAACGGGCGCCCGGTACACCGTGCCACGTGCCTACCGCATCACAGCCCACCCCTACGGTCAGCGCTGCCCACGGCCTCCAGCATACTACAAACACCAGAAACTACTTGCAACTCCTGGACAGAGGACAAGGGTGAATAAGAAGCCGAGAGGGTCCATTGGTTTCGGGCCCAATGCGTGGTAGTAGCTGAATCATGGATCACAAACACAGAACTCAGTTCCTGAGGACGGCTGCAATGAGACAACCCACCATGTACTCCTACATGGCCTCTCACCGCTACCTTTACCAAATCGTGTTCACACACTTAGCTCACACACAATAGGACATGTTCACACGCCTCTGATTCATCCCCGATGAATCAGACCTGACTCAACTCTAAGCAGTAGCGGGCATGACAAACAAACATGAATGAGTAGGCACAACAGGGCTCAAACAACTCCTACTCATGCTAGTGGGTTTCATCTAATTACTGTGGAATGACAGGTCATGCAGAGGATAAAGGGGTTCAACTACCGCAGCATGTAACAGTTGAATCGGTGTTGTCCTAATGCAGTAAAAGAGAGCAGGAGCGAGAGAGTGGGATTGTATCGAAATGAACAAGGGGGTTTTGCTTGCCTGGCACTTCTGAAGATAGCATTGAGTCTTCATCAGTGTCAACGATCACATCATCGGTATCACGTCTATCGAGAGGGGACAAATACCGGCAACACAGAAGGGAACACAATCAATGCAATGCACAATATGATGCATGATCATGACATGGCAAAATGAATGTGTCTTGGGCTAATGCAACTAGCAACAGATTAAATGAAGTTGGTTTGAATCCAAGATTCAAATTCAAACTCCATATGTGGTTATTTAAATGTCATTCACTTCATTTGCCCTAAACAGTAGTGATAAGTTGTTCTAACATGCATGAAAATGGTACAGATGGATTCCTTGAATTTTTCTGATAATTTTTCATATATAAATTATTTAATTTGGAGTTACGATTAATTTTCTATGATTTATTGAAGTTTAGAATATATTCTGGAATTATAAATCATTTCCTAATTTATTTTAATTCCAGAAATACTTTACTGCGTCAGCATGACGTATTAGTGACGTCAGCAGGTCAACGTGGCTGGTCCAGGTCAAACCTGGCCAGTGGGTCCCATCCGTCAGTGACTAACCTAACTAATCTAATTCAGTTAGCGGCCTGGGGCCCATTGTCAGTGTCTATTAAACTAACTAATATTTAGTTAACACTAATCCTAGCCTAATTAACAGGCCGGCCCCACATGTCATGGACACAGGGGGGGGTCAAAGGGTCAAACCCCCTGGTCGGCGGGGTCAACTCGCCGGCGTTTAGCCGCCGGCGAGGCTAAACGCGGCGGTGCAGGTGCGGGTTTCACGTACAGGGCACCGTTCGGGGCGCCGTTGGGCGCTATGGATAGCTGGGAGTGGCCCGCGGCGAGTGGTGCAGGTAGTTGGGTTCGGGGTCGCCGGAAAAGGCGCCGGCGACGAGCTTTGGCGGTGGTGGTGGTCGGTGATGCACGGGCGCGTCGCTACGGTGCGTCGGTGAGCAAAAGGAGAGGCTGGGCAGCACCTGCTAGGCACGGGGAGCACCACGAGCAGCATGGTGAGGCCAGAGGGGCATGGAGGCTATGCGTGCAGCAGCAATGGCGGACGGCGGCTTCAGTGCTCGTGGGGAACGGCGCTACAGCACGGGGGCGAGCACAAGGAGTTAGGGGATAAGGTAAGTGGCTCACGGCGAGTCAGACGGTGCAGACGGCGGGGCCGGGGAGGCTCTGGATGCGGCGAATCAAGCGACGGAGATCGCCGGCACCGAGGTTGAAGAAGACGTCCGGGGCGGCGATGCAGCGCTCCCCTGGTTGCTTGGCTCGGGGTGGACGAGGAGGACGACGATGCGGAGCTCGGGGATACGAAGAGGGAGCGAGGGAGTGGCTGTGGCTGCGGCGGTGACGAACGGCGGCGACGATGGCGTTCGGCCGTTCGCGGGAGAGGGAAACAGAGGAGGGGGAGGAGCACAGGGAGATTGAGAGGGGCCAGGGGGTGCGTGGCGTCTCCGTGGCGCAGGTCAGGACGAGGGAGGGCAAGCAGGAGGTGGCGGGAGGACGTGGCCGCGGTCGCTCGCGTGCGGGCACGCAGCTGCTTCGGGGCGAGGGGAGGAAGACGACGGAGGGGCTGCGGTGGTGGGCTGGGCCAGTTGGCCAGGCCGCCTGCTGGGCCGGCCAGGTGGGCTGCCAGGTAGGTCCAGGTGAGTTCTCTCTCTCTCTCCTCTATTTTCTGTTTTCTATTATTTCTGCAACTGTAGGGCTTTATTAAAAATACTTAGGCATCTTAAAAAAATCCTGGAATAATCAAGGGCTCTATTTAGATTATTTCCAACAGCCCACACTTATTTTCAGAATTATTTGGGCATTTAGAATATTTTATAGCATTTAAATGCCCAAATGCAAATAGAGTATGATTTAATTCAGAGCCCAATATGTCCTGCAAAAATATAAATCATTTTTGGTAGATGCTTTCACCTCTAACCGGAAATGTTGAACATTTTTAGAGGGCATTTTGGGTTTAATGAAAAAGATTTTATTTTGACCCTAGTTGAATTCATTTGGTGCTAGGGTTTAGTCAATCCCCATTTCAGGTTTAAATGAAATTTAAACATGATGCAACACTCTAATGCATGCACTAGGCATTGTCAGAACTAGGGATGTGACAACTCACCCCCACTAAACAAGAATCTCGTCTCGAGATTCAAGCGTAGGGTAGGATGAAGGGAAAACGCAAACTAGTACAATCTTCACGATCCAGGTTGCACTTCAAATGAACGTTGATTTGAACACCATCTTTGTCTTGTCGTCTTGCTCTGAGAACTTCAGCTAATCAGGACAAGAAGAGGAAAGGAAAACTCTAGAAGGATCGGTCTCCTCGAAGATCGAACAACTTAGGATCAACTCATGGTTTGAGACATGGAAATATCTCTCAAGCTGAGAGACGAAGCACACCTTTAGAGGAATGGAGTGGAACAGATGACGAAGGTTCACTAGGTAGACAACGATTCCACACCTAAAAAGGTGGTAAACGATTATCAATGTAGCGAGGAGTTGAGTTGCCATGATACCACAACGAGGCACCTTAGGGACGGTGACTCGTAGAAATATCCCCTTAAGTGGCAAAAAGAATTACCTTTGATATAGAGATCATTTAGACTCTCTAAACCAGCCTAAGGCAATTCTCGAGCGATCATTTGGAGGGGGTCGGTAGAATGACATACTCGGACTTGGATGATGTGGATTACCTTGTTGAAGACAACGTAATGGATGAATTTGCTTACCACCGGAAATGGAAGAGACCCATGTAGAATGGCACATTGGCGGTGCAAGCTGGGAACAAAATGCAAATGCTGGGAATGATTCTGGTAACTGGGGAAGAACCCAACAATAGAGAGTGAATTCACTGTTTGAGAAGGTCATAGCATTGCCGAGGGAACTGAGAGCATCCCAATTAGAGCCGATGATAACACGTAGCGCTTGTGCGTGCTCTCAAGAACTTGAGCATTTCCACAATCATCAAGATTCTACCAATATCCGTGTCAAGGATTCTGGCAACACAACTTACTACCATGATGAATACCGGTGGAAGATGCCGATGCAAAGGAAGATAACACCTTCTTAGATTTCACCTTGGCGAGGCCAAGGAAACAAAATCTGGATGATCGACCGAGAGACATTTAGCACTCCGCTTCTAATGTTCTCCTTGATGTGCTAGCGTAACCCATTCATAGATATGGTTTGATATCTAGAACATCAAGTAAAAGGTCGGACTTCGGGATCTCAAAATCCATAGGGGCAACTAGGGAGTAAATCCTACGAAATCCCTATGGGGAGGTGGCCAACTTCATCAATCAAGATATTATAATAACAGGTCTTCCGGCTGGGTGTGTTGGCCACGACATCCACTTTACCGGTTATCGCGCGACCAATATTATAATTCTTGGGAAATATCCCAACCATCATATCTGCCTGAGATTCAGATCTGGTTGGTGTCAGGATATTCCAGACTCATCGAGTCTAGGAAGAAAAACGGAAGTTTGCAACACAAATCGACGAGATGACGTTGCGGGATTCTCGGGAGATGAACTACGATAGCAAGTTCCAAAACATGAGCTGGTTCTGCTACTAACATGTGAACACGTTGTCCCAGACAAGCATGACCACATAGTAGTCTTATAATAAAACACTACCGAGTTCAGGAGGGGGAACCATCAACGAGGGTATCGAAGTCCTTACATAAGTCCGGATTAGCTCTTACGAAGGAACTCCTTCTCCTTGAACAAATCAACCAGTGGCTTGGTGTGCTAGGGATACATATAGATTGAAGGTTGCAAGTCTTCAAACCACAGCATTCTTCGCACGTGTGCATGACTGATTTGGAATGATTCCAAAGAAAGCAACATTGACTTTCTCGAATCCACGGCGGCAACTTGCATCAGATGCACATGAATTAAAGGAAGTCACTACCTTCATCCGAACATATGCTTCATGAACTAGCATGGACAAATGCTTTCAAAAGTTTCCAACACTAGCTTAATGTTCAACAAAATCATGGAGGAGACAAGGATGTTGTCAATGGGCTCAACAACAATTCATCTAGGTTTCCTTTTAAAAGGAATTCCATAGTTAAGTGAACAAGTGGTAGCATTGGTCAGACCAGAGATGTAATGGTGTATGCTCGAGGAATCAACCACGAATAAGACAACATTACGAGCATCGTTGGTACTGATTTGATTTGACGATAGCCCACACTCAAATCAAAGGATTGATAAGACAATAGGTCCAGCAACTGATCACAAGGACCAATCGATGAAGATATCATCTTTCTCCAACACACACTACACAAGAATATCCCTTTGGAACGAACTAAGTCAGGCAAGCTTTTATCTTCCAACTCTCCAAGTTGTTGTCTAGCTTAACCAACTAGCTCAGGGATATCTAACACCGATTCTTGGAGAGAAGGTGGTTCACAAGAAACCTACTTGATCACGAGCTCAACATAACAGTCAGGTGACAGCCTGGTGATACTTTCGAGAAGATATTCGAAAAATCACGAACCACCGGTATGTTACTAAGCTCGAGAACAATCTCGCTTTTGAGGGCAAGACGATATGATCAAATGAGTGAGGACTTGACAAGATCCTAACTCATCAATCGAAGGGTGCACCGAAATAAGGACTAGGTAGCATAATCAACCTCAGAATGATGATTCAATAACCAACACACTAGGAATGAAATTATTGTCCTTTAACTACCAAGCAACGAGGTTGCTGGGAGTATTGATTTCACACACCATGATTCATTTGTCGGCATTCCGGTGACAATAACACAGGAACCGAGGAATGAACAATGATGGCAAGAAGTATCACTGTACCAAGAGTTCATAGGATGGTGTGCAATTCCTATAACAATCTCGATATAAAATATGTAATACTCCAAGGTAGAGCAGAACAAAAGCTGGAGTAGCAATTTGATCTGCGGAATACAACTACTTTGACCCAATCCTAGATATGGATGAGATACTGGAGTTTGTTTCTCCAAGTCATTCCGAACTAGAACAGCTTGACGGACCACAAGAATAACGAGCATCGGTGAACACGAATGCACGACATCAACTTGACTATCAACTGATAGACGAGGGTCAGAAGACAACTAAAGAGGGACAACTCAAAGGAACATACGATTTTCTGAGTTGTGGATGCATGGTTTAGCATGTCGAACGAATTCCACATATTTCTTCCGGATAACCCATGCAGAAAGGTAGAACTGGCAGAGTCACAATGTAGAATCGAGAACCCATCGAGAGCACTCTGATTGTGATCTTTCGATCAGCGAGGAACATCTGCCATAAGCGGTTCATAGTATTTGGAAGAAAGGAATACCACGAACATCGAGGACTAATGCAAAGGTTGCTAATATCCTAAAGGCACTAGCAATTACTATCAACATGAAGTAGGTAGAGTGAATCTCGGTTTCAAGAACCCAGGAATAGAATACCTACTAACTAAATGGCATCACAGGATGCTTTTGAGAATAAAGGCCAGAATCATCACACTAGGACACAAATCATGGCTAGACCACTAGATGATCCCCTGAGACACCTAGGGTCATAATAATATTTCCAACATATATGTCAAGGTAACGGAGTACCTCAACTCACTGATTAGTGTGGTTAATCTGGCCCATGGGAACATTGAAACGGGAAGAAAGGATTTGCAAATGCATCAAACTACTTAGAAACCTGGGATGACTCGGACAGCATAACGGCTGTAAATGCTCAGAAAAGATTTGAGACATTCACAAAAATGGTGGCATAACCACTCAGAAGCACAATATCAAGATTTCGAGATCAACAATTAACATACAGAAGTAGTAGAAACTGAAACGAGGCTTAAGTCCAACAATCTATAAGTCTACGGATTAGTAACACGTGATCCTGATAGAAGGAAGAGATAGCCTAGTTCTTAATCCCCGCAGGAAAGATAAGATGACTTAGATCAGAAGGCATAAGGTATAAGGAGTAAAAAGAGCCTTACGTTCCATCCCACAATCAATTCCCTTATATAACTAAAGAATTTCTAGACTCAACTTCGACCAGTTTGGCTTGGTAATCCTACAGGCAGTCAAGCTCTGATACCAACGCTGTCAGGACCCCGACTCCATGCCACATCGATCTAGCATGTAACACCTCATATCACTTTGCGGCCTCACGCACGGTATTCCCACGGGTGTCGCCTTACCTTTGCCCGGGACCGTTTGCGCCTTTTGGCACACGTATATGACAGTGTCGCTAGCATCCATATGATAAGGAGCCCGGGCTGACATGGCTAGTCGTAAACCCAAAGTGGCACAAACTTACAGGGACAGGCATCCATGACCCAGCATCGAACGTGTCGGTCATCAGCGAGTGAATCCAGGCTGTAGCACTGGGCTAGCAGGACTCCGGTGAACCGGGCTGTAGCGGGCTAACAGGACTCTGGTATTCATCGCGTGACATTTCCCCGAAGGGACAGACACAGGAACGAAGAAGGACACATGCCGGCCAGCCTAAGTGTTCCGGAGCAGTAGCAAGCTACCATGGCTCAGTGAAACACTAGGAGACATTTCCCGGTAAGAGAGGCTACTAAAGATAAACAACTAGATGGTCAGATCCCACACATACCAAGCATTTCAATAACATACACACAATATGCTCGATATGTGCAAATACAACATGGCATCACAACATGACTCTACGACTCAAGTAATTTATTCAATAGGCTCCGAGGAGCGCGATATTACAAACATGGGTCTCATGACCCAACAATCAGAGCATACAAATCAAAGCACAAGCGGAAGCTATCATGTCTGAGTACAGACATCTATAAATGAAAAAGGCTAAGAAGCCTGACTATCTATCAGATCCTGCCGAGGGCACAAGATCGTAGCTGAGGTATCAAGCTAAACGTCGAAGTCCAAGCGGAACTACTAGTGAGACTGAAGTCTCTCTGCAAAACATAAAATAGGCAAACGTGAGTACAAATGTACCCAGCAAGACTTACATCAGATCTATCTACACATGCATCATTATCAACAAAGGGGATGGTGGAGTTTGACTGCAGCAAGCCAGCTTTGACTCGGTGGCTATCCTGAACTACGACTGCAAGTAACTCTTTTGAGGTGGCGCACACGAGTCCACATATTCACCATATCAATACACCACTATGGATCCGCTCCCGTCTCCCTACGAGAACGCCATCCATAGCACTCACGCTTATCTTGCGTATTTTAGAGTATCCACTTTCACTTGTCTATGAACTGATATAAGCAACCCAGAAGTCCTTTTCCGCGGACACGGCTATTCAAATAGATGATGTTAACCCTGCAGGGGTGTACTTCTTCACACACGCTCTCACCACTTACCGCCGTTTACACGACATGTACTCGGCAACCTTCAAGCGGAAGCCCAACGTGGGTGTCGGCCACGACCTACCTAATCACCTAAGTCTCTAGTCCAGGTTTATCGCCTATTCGGGTTCCATCCATGAGGAGATCCGGCCGGAGTTTCGCTCACAGCCCCAAACGATGTGAACAGGGTTCCCGAGACACCAAACGGGCGCCCGGTACACCGTGCCACGTGCCTACCGCATCACAGCCCACCCCTACGGTCAGCGCTGCCCACGGCCTCCAGCATACTACAAACACCAGAAACTACTTGCAACTCCTGGACAGAGGACAAGGGTGAATAAGAAGCCGAGAGGGTCCATTGGTTTCGGGCCCAATGCGTGGTAGTAGCTGAATCATGGATCACAAACACAGAACTCAGTTCCTGAGGACGGCTGCAATGAGACAACCCACCATGTACTCCTACATGGCCTCTCACCGCTACCTTTACCAAATCGTGTTCACACACTTAGCTCACACACAATAGGACATGTTCACACGCCTCTGATTCATCCCCGATGAATCAGACCTGACTCAACTCTAAGCAGTAGCGGGCATGACAAACAAACATGAATGAGTAGGCACAACAGGGCTCAAACAACTCCTACTCATGCTAGTGGGTTTCATCTAATTACTGTGGAATGACAGGTCATGCAGAGGATAAAGGGGTTCAACTACCGCAGCATGTAACAGTTGAATCGGTGTTGTCCTAATGCAGTAAAAGAGAGCAGGAGCGAGAGAGTGGGATTGTATCGAAATGAACAAGGGGGTTTTGCTTGCCTGGCACTTCTGAAGATAGCATTGAGTCTTCATCAGTGTCAACGATCACATCATCGGTATCACGTCTATCGAGAGGGGACAAATACCGGCAACACAGAAGGGAACACAATCAATGCAATGCACAATATGATGCATGATCATGACATGGCAAAATGAATGTGTCTTGGGCTAATGCAACTAGCAACAGATTAAATGAAGTTGGTTTGAATCCAAGATTCAAATTCAAACTCCATATGTGGTTATTTAAATGTCATTCACTTCATTTGCCCTAAACAGTAGTGATAAGTTGTTCTAACATGCATGAAAATGGTACAGATGGATTCCTTGAATTTTTCTGATAATTTTTCATATATAAATTATTTAATTTGGAGTTACGATTAATTTTCTATGATTTATTGAAGTTTAGAATATATTCTGGAATTATAAATCATTTCCTAATTTATTTTAATTCCAGAAATACTTTACTGCGTCAGCATGACGTATTAGTGACGTCAGCAGGTCAACGTGGCTGGTCCAGGTCAAACCTGGCCAGTGGGTCCCATCCGTCAGTGACTAACCTAACTAATCTAATTCAGTTAGCGGCCTGGGGCCCATTGTCAGTGTCTATTAAACTAACTAATATTTAGTTAACACTAATCCTAGCCTAATTAACAGGCCGGCCCCACATGTCATGGACACAGGGGGGGGGGTCAAAGGGTCAAACCCCCTGGTCGGCGGGGTCAACTCGCCGGCGTTTAGCCGCCGGCGAGGCTAAACGCGGCGGTGCAGGTGCGGGTTTCACGTACAGGGCACCGTTCGGGGCGCCGTTGGGCGCTATGGATAGCTGGGAGTGGCCCGCGGCGAGTGGTGCAGGTAGTTGGGTTCGGGGTCGCCGGAAAAGGCGCCGGCGACGAGCTTTGGCGGTGGTGGTGGTCGGTGATGCACGGGCGCGTCGCTACGGTGCGTCGGTGAGCAAAAGGAGAGGCTGGGCAGCACCTGCTAGGCACGGGGAGCACCACGAGCAGCATGGTGAGGCCAGAGGGGCATGGAGGCTATGCGTGCAGCAGCAATGGCGGACGGCGGCTTCAGTGCTCGTGGGGAACGGCGCTACAGCACGGGGGCGAGCACAAGGAGTTAGGGGATAAGGTAAGTGGCTCACGGCGAGTCAGACGGTGCAGACGGCGGGGCCGGGGAGGCTCTGGATGCGGCGAATCAAGCGACGGAGATCGCCGGCACCGAGGTTGAAGAAGACGTCCGGGGCGGCGATGCAGCGCTCCCCTGGTTGCTTGGCTCGGGGTGGACGAGGAGGACGACGATGCGGAGCTCGGGGATACGAAGAGGGAGCGAGGGAGTGGCTGTGGCTGCGGCGGTGACGAACGGCGGCGACGATGGCGTTCGGCCGTTCGCGGGAGAGGGAAACAGAGGAGGGGGAGGAGCACAGGGAGAATGAGAGGGGCCAGGGGGTGCGTGGCGTCTCCGTGGCGCAGGTCAGGACGAGGGAGGGCAAGCAGGAGGTGGCGGGAGGACGTGGCCGCGGTCGCTCGCGTGCGGGCACGCAGCTGCTTCGGGGCGAGGGGAGGAAGACGACGGAGGGGCTGCGGTGGTGGGCTGGGCCAGTTGGCCAGGCCGCCTGCTGGGCCGGCCAGGTGGGCTGCCAGGTAGGTCCAGGTGAGTTCTCTCTCTCTCCTCTATTTTCTGTTTTCTATTATTTCTGCAACTGTAGGGCTTTATTAAAAATACTTAGGCATCTTAAAAAAATCCTGGAATAATCAAGGGCTCTATTTAGATTATTTCCAACAGCCCACACTTATTTTCAGAATTATTTGGGCATTTAGAATATTTTATAGCATTTAAATGCCCAAATGCAAATAGAGTATGATTTAATTCAGAGCCCAATATGTCCTGCAAAAATATAAATCATTTTTGGTAGATGCTTTCACCTCAAACCAGAAATGTTGAACATTTTTAGAGGGCATTTTGGGTTTAATGAAAAAGATTTTATTTTGACCCTAGTTGAATTCATTTGGTGCTAGGGTTTAGTCAATCCCCATTTCAGGTTTAAATGAAATTTAAACATGATGCAACACTCTAATGCATGCACTAGGCATTGTCAGAACTAGGGATGTGACAGAGTGGCTTGCTCGGCACCTTGGCCAGGAAAAGCCAAAATCTATGGCAGCCCTCACAACACTCATGACCCGCTTTTGCCCGGGGGAGGACAGCTGGCTGGTTCGCAGCAACAACATATCAAAGAACCCTGGCACTTAGGATACCAAGGATAACAATGGCAGGTCACGTCGCAACAAACACAAGCGCCACATCAATAGCGACAATACTGAGGATATGGCAGTCAATGCCAGCTTTAGAGGCTCCAAACCCGGTCATCGGACAAAACCATTCAAAAGAAGCACTCCGGGCCCGTCCAGTTTGGACCGAATACTCGATAGTTCGTGTAAAATACACGACACCCCGACAAGCCAGCCAATCATACCAACAGAGATTGTTGGGTGTTCAAGAAGGCCGCCAAGTTAATTGCCGAAAACATGGACAAGGGGCTACACAACGATGACGAGGAACAGCCCCGGCCACCGAACACCGGAGGACAGAAGAGGTTCCCCACACAAGTGTGGACGGTGAACATGATATAGGCAGCCCACATCCCTAAGAGGGAGCGGAAGCGTGCGCTAAGGGACGTATATGCGTTGGAGCCAGTCGCCCCAAAGTTCAACCCATGGTCCTCCTGTCCGTTCACATTTGATCGCAGGGACCACCCCACTAGTATCCGTCATGGCGGATTCGCCGCATAGGTCCTAGAGCCAATCATCGGGATTTCACCTCACTCGAGTCCTTATGGACGGTGGCAGCAGCCTGAACCTGCTTTATCAGGACACAGTGTGCAAAATGGGAATAGACCCCTCAAGGATCAAACCCACAAAAACAACCTTCAAAGGCGTCATACCAGGTGTACAGGCCCATTGTACAAGCTGAGTCACTCTGGAAGTGGTCTTCGGATCCTCGGATAACTTCCGAAGCGAGGAGTTAATCTTCGATATAGTCCCGTTCCGCAGTGGCTATCACGCACTGCTCGGGCAAACCGCATTTGCGAGATTCAATGCGGTACCGCATTAGGCATACCTCAAGCTCAAGATGCCAGGACCTTGGGGGGTCATCACAGTCAATGGAAACACAGAGCACTCTCTCCGAATGGAGGAGCACACTGCAGCCCTCGCAGCAGAAGCGCAAAGCAGCCTCTCAAGGCAATTCACCAGTTCGGCGATCGAACACCCGGACGCCGTCAAGCGCGCCCGGAGTAATCTGCAGCAAGACCGCCTAGTACATTCCGATCTCGCATAGCAATGCGGCCCCCACCCCAGTCCTATACAAACAGCGAAATCCATGCCACGCGTACATAAGTACGCATTAAAAATACCATGGACATAGGCGGGGAGGGGCACGACTATGGCACGCCCCAAAAACGTGGCTCAACCGCACTTGGGGCTTCCCGCTTTATTATTCTTTCTCTCTTTCAGGACTTTACTCTCTGGAATCCCAGTCTGGCAGTCTGATTACCGGACACACGGTACAAAAACCAAGAGGCAGAAAGCTACGTCGCACCATGGAACTTCCAGGTGGTCTCCGATAACGAGTGAAATACCTGCTTTAAAGTACCATTCCTCAGCTTGCCCTTGGTGGGGACATGTCAAATAGTCCTACTTTTTGCTTATTGCACTACTTTACCATTCTGCGTCGACGCACCTTTTTGAATAAACAATGCATAGCACTAGTCTATTACTGCATTCTCTATTCTTCCTTTATTTATATATACATATGTTCATTCATAACATTCAGCACCCGTACACTCTGGTACGGCTAATATGCCAGGGGCTTAAGTACCCCATAATACGGCGTGAGAAGTCTGAACACTTTCGACAGTGCGGCACCCCAAACTTATAGCATTATATGCATCAGCTCCGAATCATGTCTTTGGTCAAATGTTGGGTTTGCCCGGCTCCCATGTTTTGGTACCTTATGTTCCGCGATATCGGCTAATGTAGCACTGGGAGAACTACTGCGATTGTATCCCGGTTCATCTGGGCAAGCACCTCAGCAGAGAAAGCAAAAACTGACTGTCATGATAAGGCGAGAGCTGGTCGCTGTTCGAGAGGCCTTGAGTCCCTAAAGACTTATGCCGCTTCGAGCAAGGAGTCGGCTTTGTCCAGCTTAAGACGTGTATAGCGCCCCGAATTCGGCCTTCCGAACACTAGGGGCTTCGCCAAAATTTAAAATTGTAGACTTCTATGGCTAAGTGAAAGTGATAAAGCATTATAGTCCGATTGCCTTGTTCGTCGTGTTGAGCACCTCCCTCGAAGGACCCAACAATGGGAAAAAGAGTGCTCAGATTTATCCCGAACACCCCAGCACTCATGGCATGGGGGCAGAAGCCGACGACTGGCCATCTTTCAGATTTGATAAACAGCCGCATAGAAGGTAATATTTTAAATTCAAATAAGCGTTGCATAGCGCATATGAACAAGTTTTCATAACACAGGATCACACGAGCAAGTTCACTCAAATATTACATCTTTGGAACACTCATCCGCCATAAGGCGGGCACCCTTCAGGACACCCTCATAGTACATTTCGGGGCGGCCATGCTCCTTGCTCTGTGGCGGTCCCTCCTTCACCAGCTTCTCAGCGTCCATCTTGTCCCAGTGTACTTTAACACGGGCAAGCGTCCTGCGGGCGCCCTCGATGCAGACGGACTGCTTGACGACTTCAAGCCAGGGGCAGGCATCCACAAGCCGCCTCACCAGGCCGAAGTAGCTGTTTGGAAGGGCGTCTCCAGGCCACAGCCGGACTATAAGACCCTTAATGGCCTGTTCGGCCGCCTTATGGAGCTCGACCAATTGCTTCAGCTGGTCGCTTAAAGGCACCGGGTGATTGGCCTTAGTATACTGAGACCAGAACACCTTCTCCGTCGAGCTCCCTTCCTCGGCCCGGTAGAACTTTGCGGCATCCGACACGCTGCGGGGCAAATCTGCGAATGCTCCTGGAGAGCTCCGGACTCGGGTAAGTAACAAGTAATTTACTTCCACATGCTTGATTTGCATAATGAATGCCTTACCCGCCGCTATCTTCTTCATCGCCTCAATTTCCTGGAGGGCTTTCTGGGCTTCGGCCTTGGCATGCTTTGTGCTCTCGAGGGCCGTGGCAAGCTCGGACTCTCGCGTCTTCAAGTAAAGATCCAAAGTCTCGTGCTGCTTCACGAGAGCCTAGAGCTCTTGTAGTACCTCGCCCACCCGTGCCTCTTGCTTCTGCCACTCAGTGCACTCCACGGCCGCTTTGTTTTCGGCCTCGGACAACGCTTGGTTCAGGCCCGCCACTTCGGTCGTGGCCCCTGGCACATTCATGATGATCCTATCATTTTGCAACCAAATCTCTTTTTTATATATATAGACAAGGCATTACTTACCTTGGTTCTCCTTGAGCCGCTTCTTGGCAAGGCCGAGCTCTTTCTCGACCGCTCGAGGCTCTGCTTCAGTGCAGCGACCTCCGCAGTCACTGCGACAGAGGTCAGCAGTGAAGCCTGCATACGCATATAGACATATTTGTATTAGACTCCTGCGAATGTTATTTTGATCCTCTATTCGGCTTTTCTTTGTGAACGCCAAACAGAGCATGTGGGGCTACTGTCTATCCGGTAATATTTTCCTATATTTTAAATACTTACCTCAAAGCCTGTTAGAAGGCTGGCACAGGCTTCAGTCAGTCTGCTCTTGGCGGACTGAACCTTCTTTATCACCACACTCATAATAGTGCAGTGCTCCTCATCAACGGAAGCGCCGCTAAGCGCTCCCAGCAGGTTGTCCAGTGCCTCTGGATGGGCAGAGGTCACTGGCACGGGCGGCTTGCCCATCTTGGAAGGGGGTTGCCTGCCGGAGTCCGAAACCACTAGAGGTTCCGGTGCGGTGTTCGGCCTAGCGCCGAACTTGGAGCCCTGGGGAGCCTTGCACCCTTTGCGCCTGGAGTCCGGAAGGTCGCCTTGAGGCGCCTCCAGGACTACCTCCCCTTGGCTTGGTACCCTTTGAGACAACACCTCGGCGTTGTCCGTACGGAGAGGAGTGGTGGCGGTCGGAAGTGATCCTCCGCTGCTCATAGCCGACGGATCCAAAGAACCGCTCGACGAGGATACGTCGATACGGGCTCGGGACGGACTGCATAACCATGTCCGGCGTTAGGAGAAGCTGTGCAATTAAACTATGCCACGAGTTACTCTGGTATCTGAATACTTACCATCTCGCCAGGGGCTTGGCCCTGGGTGGCCACTCGTCTTCGCTGTTGGCGGCGGTGGCAGAGTAGTCCGGAGGAAGACTCCTTCCCTTCTTGGACTCTCTGGCCTCCCCAGTTGGGGCGACCTTCCTTTTCTTTTCTTCCCCGGCTGGAGGGGAAGAATCTTTATCTGCCTCCTCCTCGTTCTCACGGGAGGAGTGTGTCTTGGAGTTATCGGACGATGAGTCCAATACCACCTGGCGCCGGGAACTCTTTCGGGTTCCCGTGGCCTTCTTCTTGATCTTTTTCTCCGGCACCTCGTAAGGCGCCGGAGTCAGCATCTCCGTCAGGAGAGCGTCTGCAGGGTCTTCGGGCAGAGGGGCCGGGCAGTCAATCTGCCCCGATGTCTCCACCCATTCCTGTCAAAGACATGGAAGCTCAGATCCCACACATAGTTAAACTATGAAAAATAAATACCCTATAAGAGATAAAAAGCTTGTCGCGCCGGCTTGGCACTTCACGCTGAGTCCACGATCCTCGGTGAGGGGAGGGGGAACCTCGGCGCTCTTAAACAACACCTTCCAGGCGTCCTCGTGCATCGTGTCGAAGAGCTCGCTCAGAGTCTGGTGCTGGGCCGGGTCGAACTCCCACAAATTAAACGCCCGTTGTTGACACGGGAGGATCTGGCGGATGAGCATGACCTGGACTATGTTGACAAGCTTGAGCTTCCTGTTTATCATGTTTTGGATACAGGTTTGGAGTCCGGTCAGCTCTACCGGACTATCCCAGGGCAGGCCCTTCTCTTTCCAGGAGGTGAGCCGTGTGGGGATTCCGTATCGGAACTCGGGGACTGCCGCCCATTTGGGGTCGCGCGGCTTGGTGATGTAGAACCACCCCGATTGCCACCCCTTTATGGTCTCCACATAGGAGCCCTCGAGCCAAGTGATGTTGGGCATTTTGCCCACCATGGCGCCTCCGCACTCCACCTGCTGGCCACCCACCACCTCCGGTTTGACATTGAAGGTCTTCAGCCGATGTGGGGCTTGATGCGGAGGAAGGCCTCGCACACGACGATAAACGCCGAGATGTTGAGGATGAAGTTGGGGGCCAGATCATGGAAATCCACGCCGTAGTAGAACATGAGCCCCCGGACGAACGGGTGGAGAGGAAACCCCAGTCCGCTGAGGAAATGGGTAAGGAATACTACCCTCTCATGGGGCCTGGGAGTGGGGATGAGGTGCCCCGCATTGGGGAGCCGGTGTGCGATATCGTCGGATAAGTATCCGGCCCCCCTCAGCTTTTCGATGTGTCCCTCTGCGACGGAGGAGACCATCCACTTGCCTCCCGCTCTGGACATTTTTGGAGGAGGTTGAGGAGAAGAATGTGGACTTGGGCGCTGGAGCTCGAGTGCGCAGGAACGGATGAGCAATGAGGAAGAAGGCGTGGGTAGAAAAAGGTGAATCCTTATCCCTTTATAAGGGCGGACGAAACTATGCGCCCCCACCAACCTGGTAGAACTCGCTTGTCCCCCAAGCACCGTAATTGATGGCGCGGTTGGGTTACCCACGTCCGTATTGATGAGAATCCCGTAATAAGGGGACACGATCTCTGCTTCGACAAGACGTGCCAAGGAAACTGCCTCGCGAAACACGCTGAGGTTAGTTGTGAAAAAGAAAACGATTCGAATGATGACCTGGCTGTGGTGTGATGACGCACTGTGAAAACGCCAGCGGATTAGATTTGTGGAAATATTATTCTCTCTGCGGTTGTATGTGGAACTTGTTTTGCAGAGCCGGACACGTTCCTCGTGTTCACAATCTTTTATGAAGTATTCGGAGGAGGAACCCGTCTTGCAATGCCAAAGACAAATCTGCGCGCCGGACTCATCGTCATTGAAGCCTGGTTCAGGGGCTACTGAGGGAGTCCTGGATTAGGGGGTATCCGGACAGCCGGACTATATCCTTTGGCCAGACTGTTGGATAATGAAGATACAAGATTGAAGACTTCGTCCCGTGTCCGGATGGGACTCTCCTTGGCGTGGAAGGCAAGCTTGGCAATACGGATATGTAGATCTCCTTCTTTGTAAACGACTCTGTGTAACCCTAGCTCCCTCCGGTGTCTATATAAACCGGAGGGTTTAGTCTGGAGGACAAGATACAACAATCATACCATAGGCTAGCTTCTAGGGTTTAGCCTCCTCGATCTCGTGGTAGATAAACTCTTGTAATACCCATATCATAAATATCAATCAAGCAGGAGTAGGGTTTTACCTCCATCGAGAGGGCCTGAACCTGGGTAAAAACATCGTGTCCCTTGTCTCCTGTTACCATCCGCCTAGACGCACAGTTTGGGACCCCCTACCCGAGATCCGCCGGTTCTGACACCGACAAGAATACAATCATTCGACTCCTCCAATGGACCATACAAGGTCTGACTTTCACTACCGAGTGCCTTTTGTTCTGATTTGTAACTGTCCTTGACCCTGACTTAAACTTGTCCAATTCTTTGCTTCGCAGATCTATACTGAGATGTACTGGATGCCCAATGGAGAGCAAGACCATGAAGGAGAAGCGAACGGAAGTGACAACGCCGACTGGAAATCTGATGACGAGGACACGTAATAAATTGAAGACTCAAGCACTGGCGAAGAAGTCGACTCCCCACCTTGCTCCGAAGTACGTTCCAAGCAGAAGCATGACCCCACAAGTGTTTGTGGCAAAGTGGTTGCGCCAAGTACGCAGTTTTCAAAGCGCACTCGGACTTCCTCCCCTTTTTCGACTGTAAAGGCCCCAAAGCAGCCCAAGGTGGCACCCGCAAAGCCTCGGAAAGCCTTGCCTAAGATCAAAGTGGACGTCCCTGTCACAGCCCTAGAGTTTGCAAATAGCTGCACAAGCATCCGTGCATCATGTCTAAATTTCTTTGAAAGTTGAAATGAGGATTGTTGAAAGCCTAGCACCAAATGAAGCTCCTTCGTCGCGCACCTCGTCTCCACGTCAAAGGAAACGAGCCGAACCCCCTTTCCTTCTCCTCGAGGCCGAGCTCCGGCCGCCGCCTCGCTCGCCGCAGTTGCCGCTACTGGCCACCCCAGCCGTAGTCGCAGCCATCGTTGGACGCGCCGCGTCGCGGCCGTTCCAACGAGACCAGCCGCGCGTCCTCCCGACGCCGGAGTTGGCCGGAGGGTGAACGCCGCCATGCTCCGGTTATCACCGGCGCTAACTTGCTGACGTGGCACTGTCATTAGTGCTAATCCCTGCCAGCTAGACGCCCCCACAGCCACTGCCAACGGGTCCCACAACAAGTCAAACCCCAGTGACACAGGATTAGACCCGGTTACTCCCAGTGTCACTCACATGCTGACCCCACACGTTAGGTTTGACCGAAGTCAGCGCTGTTGACCTGCTAACGCAGCGCTGACACAATTAATAGTTTTATGGATTAAAAATAATCCAGGAAATTTCAGAAAACAGTTTAAACATTTAAAATTCATAGAAAATCAAACGTAACTCCAAATGAAATAATTTATATATGAAAAATTATCAAAAAATTCAATCTATCCATCTGTACCTGTTTCATGCATGACCAACTGACCTAGACCTGTTGTATAGGTGAAACACATGAATGGCATTTATAAATGTTTAATTTGGAGTTGCATTTGAACCCTTCATTCAAATGGACTTCGTCCGAATAGGATGCTAGATGCATTAGCACAAACCACATCACATCTTCATGACATGTTCATGCATCATATTGTTGCATTGCATTGATTGTTATTCCTTCTCTATTGCCGGTATTTGTCCCCTCTTAGTAGACGTGGTTCCGACGATGAGATCGATGACACCGATGAAGAACTATACTATATTCAGAAGTGCCAGGCAAGAAAAAAAACCTTGTTCATTCCGATACAAACCCACTCTCTCGCTGCTTCTCTCTTTTACTGCATTAGGACAACAACGATTCAACTGTTACATGCTGCGGTAGTTGAACCCCTTTCCTCTGCATGACCTGTCATTGCCACAGTAAATAGATGAAACCCACTAGCATGAGTAGGAGTTGTTTGAGCCCTGATGTGCCTACTCATTCATGCTTGTATGTCATGCCTGCTACTGCTTAGAGTTAAGTCTGCTCTGATTCATCGGGGATGAATCAGAGGTGTGTGAATTGTCCTACCGTTGTGAGCTAAGTGTGTGAACACGATTTGGTAAAGGTAGCGGTGAGATGCCATGTAGGAGTACATGGTGGGTTGTCTCATTGCAGCTGTCCTCAGGAACTGAGTTCTGTGTTTGTGCTACATTAACAGCTACTACCACACATTGGGCTCCGGGCACTCCAAGCTCTCTCGACTTATTAATCAACCTGATATCTGTCCAGGAGTTGCAACTAGTTTGTAGGGTTTGTAGGTAGTGTTAGTAGTTTACCAAGTGGCACCCGGTGTAGGTGGGCTTGGGACAGACTAGGCACCGTGGCCGGGTATGCCAAGTGTCGCCCGTTTGGTGGCCTTGGAACCCTGTACACATCGTTTGGGGCCGTGAGCAACACCCCAGCCATATCTCCTTGTAGATGGAACCCGAATGGGCGATAAACCTGGACTAGAGACTTGCGTGGTTAGTCAGGTCGTGGCTGACTCCCTCGCCAGGCTTCCACTTGAAGGTTGCCAAGATACACGACGTGTACATGGTGGTAAGTGGCGAGAGCGTGTGTGAAGAAGTAGACCCTTGCAAGGTTATAACATTGGTAGAAAAAGGGTCATCTGTCCCGGCTGGTAAGGGCCTTTTGTCTCGGTTGTTCAACCGGGACTAAAGGGTCGTTACTAATGCCCTAGTCCTTTAGTCCCAGTTCTTACACGAACCGGGACAGAAGGGCCTCCCACGTGGCCGGTGCGTCGAGCCCAGGCAGGAGGGCCTTTGATCCCGGTTGGTGGCACCAACCGGGACCAATAGGCATCCACGCGTCAGCATTTCAGGGGATGGGGTTTTTGTTTTTTTTGAAGGGGGGGGTGGGGGTTTTTTGGGGGGTTAATTTAGGTGTTTCATATATAGCTGGCTAATTAATAGAGAGAAGTGTCCTCTCTTGTATCCGTGCTTGGTCGATGCTACGTACTATATACGTATAGAGAGGACTAGACACGCTAGCTAGTAAGCAAATGAAGGAAACAGAAGATTGTCATGAACATATGCATACAGAGAGAATTGATATCGACCACCTCCCCTTCTCCGAGAGATTGGTCGAACAACAAGTTCTCGGATATCTATCCGACACTACCGGCTCCATATATACAATAATTATCTCTTACAATATAATCTCCTAATTATATATGAACACAGGGTCCACATAGTATTCTCCGCCTTCAGCGATCACATGGTCAAGGAAGAATGCCTCCAATTCCTCTTGAATTGCTCGCATACGATCTGGTGGTAGGAGTTCATCCCGCATTCGAAAGATCTAATTTGAAGAAGGGGGTCCATACATATATATATATATATATATATATATATATATATATATGAATAAATGAAACTCAACAGAAATGATGGTAATAAAATAAAATTATGAATATTATTGCTTACACACTTCATATTGTTCGTCAGAGTAGCCCCGCTCACAGGTCATGTGGCGGATGGACTCGCAACCATAGTTTCCACAGAAATCATTCCTTTGTTCCTGCCACAACCACTTTACGAGAAATAGAGGTCAATCAAACTGATAAGCAAGCATGCTAAATGGTATTGATGAAACTAGCGCTTGAATCACTAGGAGATGCGCGGAACATGCTACTATAGTACTTACTTTCGGGTCTCTAAATTGCAGCTTCTTCGGCAGTCCCGGAGCTTTTTTGGTGAATTTTCTCCAAACCCTGCCAGACAAAGAAAACAATTACTTGATATCAGGAAATGAACAAAGTTGTTGATATGCATGGTGGATACTAATCGATTTAACTTACTTCTCGAGCATTTGTGTCATGTCCGGATAGTCCTGGGGATCTTTTCGTCTCGAGTCTAAGACGGTTACTAGTCCCTGCTCAAGCTTAATCTCTAGGAGAATATAGTGGAAGCTGCGCACGCATGCATAACTCATCAATTACATTACTATAACCTGGACTAATAAGGGAAACCGAATATGCACAAGACAGTAACACTCACTTGAAGTGTCAGGAAAACGTATTATATCTTTGTTTTCATTTTTTACCAACGATCGTAGCAAGTTGGCCTCGGTATCTTCGGCATGAAATTCAACCTCATATGCATCTATGAGATTTGTGTTAATGAACCCAATATCACCGATTTGTCTTTTCTTCAATTCGGCGATCTTCAATCTGCATAATATAGTGAGGATAATTATAAATACATGCAATGAAAGAGCTGACCTATATAGAGAGACTTAATGACAGAAATAGTACTACTTACAGACAGTAGCAAGTGACCGTTGATTTATCGAGGGCATTTTGATTGAAAAACTGGCAGAACTCCTCAAATGGAACATTCAACAGTTCAATTCCAACAAGGTCATGCTCCTCTTTAACTCTCAGCGTCAAAATATTCCTCCCCCAGACACTCTGCAGGTTTTCATGTACCAATCATGGAATCTTCGCATCATCGTTGTTACAGATCTTTCATCTTTGACGAGAGGCTTCCCGTACTTGTATCTGTGTTCGTCCACCCCCAAGAAATCATAATGTACATCATCGGGAAGGTAATCTCCAAGATTGCTATAACTGGGCACCATTCTCAGATCTTTAGCGATGATGTCGCTAGACACCTTGAGGGGGGGGGCACGATTGGTCCGCTTGTTCGCCGAGCTGGGCAATTTTTTCCCAGCTCGTCGTTCTTTTAACCTTTGATCACTGACAGTACTTCCCGACCGCTCCGCTTCGACAAATGTCTTTGCAATAATGCGGTCATAGTTGCCTTTCGGCGGAGACGAGGCGGAGAAGAAGGACTATGACGCGCCGGAGCAGCCGGAGCGGCGGCGGGTCTCTTCCGTCCTTGCTAACGAGGCAGAGAAGGAGGAGGCTGGCTGCTCGGGCGCGCCGGCGCAGGCGGAGAAGGAAGCGGAGTGCCGCCACGCGCCGGAGAAGGAGGCTGAGTGCCCTGATCACTCGCCGGAGGAGGAGGCGGAGGAGTGCCCTTACTCGCCGGAGGAGGAGGAGGAGAAGGCGGAGGCGTCCATTTCGGAAGGTTGATGAGCTCCTTCCGCCATAGGCATGGAGTCCTCAGACAAGAACCCACTCGAGTCTCCCCTTCACCGGTAGGGTGGTCAAGCTGGAGGTCCTCAAATCCCTCCGTTATTTCGTCCACCGTCACCCTAGCATATCCTTCTGGAATCGGACGACAGTGAAAAGTTGCGTCGGGTTCAGGAGGTCGAACAGAGCCGACGCCACCTTGACTTTGAAGTTCTGCCATTGCATCATAAGGTGGCAATGTTGAGACTCCGTGATAGCATACACGGGGTAGCTAGAAGGAGCCGTCAAGACATGCTCCGGCTGAAGCAGCTTGGTGGAAGCCACGCTGCTTCTGCACTGAGATGGCGGGTTAGCTTCGGGGGTAGTTTTGGTAGGTTGCTTGCTGCGAGCTACGTCTCGTTCCTCTAGCGCTTGAACCCTTTCGTGCAGCTTCTGAATTTGGGTCTGCTCCACTTTTTTCCTCCTCTCCTGGCATTTGTAACCGCCTCCGTACGGAAAACCAGCCTTCCACGGAATGGAGCCTGGCATGCCTCGTGTCCGTCCAGGGTGCTCAGGATTCCCGAGGGCCATTGTGAGCTCATCATTCTCTCTGTCTGGAACGAACGTCCCTTCCTGGACTGCCTCGATATACTCCTGAATCCTCGTGACTGGTATTCTCAGTTGCTCGTCCGTCCAAACGCACTTCCCTGATACAGGGTCCAACATTCCGCCAGCCCCGAAGAACCAAGTTCGGCAACGGTCTGGCCAGTTCATTGTCTCTGGTTCGACCCCTTTATCAAGCAGGTCATTCTCAGCCTTGTCCCACTTAGGCCGGGCTTTGAGGTAGCCACCTGACCCCGTGCGATGGTCAAGCTTCTTCTTCGCAGCATTTTTCTTGTTTGTCACTGACATCTTCTTACTCTTTTCTGATGTCGTGTGGGCCACAAATACGGGCCAGTGATCTCTGATCTTCTCATATTTGCCGATGAATTCTGGTGTCTCTTCTTTGTCGACAAACATTTTCAGCTCATTATTCCTCCTCCTGAATAGGTCTGCCATCTTCTTAAGTGCATGAGACTTGATTAATTGCTCTTTAACTGGCTTCTCCGGATCCTCCTCTGGCGGTAGGGTGAAATTTTACTTCAGCTCAGTCCAAAGATCATCTTTCTACATATCATTGACATAAGACACCTCAGGGTCTTCCTTCTTAGACTTATACCATTGGTGGAAGCTGATCGGGATCTTGTCCCTAATAAGAACCCCGCACTGAGCAGCAAATGCTTCCTTTGTCCGGATGGGTTCAATCGGTTGGCCGTCGCGCGCGATAGCTGTGATCTCAAATCTTTCATCCGAGCGCAACTTTTTCTTCGGGCCTCGTCTCTTTATGGAAGTTGTGCTCGATTCGGAGGGCTAGAAAAAAGAAGAAAGATGAGAGTTAATTAATATGTGTACATACCAAAACAATGAATGCATCAATTAGCTAGTCAGCACATGCTTAACTAATATATTTACCTGGCCGGACTCTGTTCGGTCACCGGAGCCGTCACCACGGGCTCCTTCTTGCAGCAGGGTCAGGTCACCGGAGCCATCATAATCATGTCTTTCCTCCTCCATTCTTCGATCACCGTAGCCTGCTTATGCTTCCTCGTCTCTTTCCTCCTCCAGACCATCATTGTCGTTAAGATACGACAAGACTTCACCTCCGGCTAAGATTATGTCCCCCAACACCTCTTCTGCTTCCTCGTCTCGTCCGTGCTCCATTGTTTCTGCAAATATTACAACATGAAAATTATTACACAAACATGACAGTAGGTGGATATATTAGTGGCAAACGTAGACCTAGCTTATTCCGGGTTTGGGGTGGCCTCGGCAACGCTTCAAGGGTAGGGGCACGGTGGGAGGGGGTAAGAGACTGAGATTGTTTTTTTCTAGGGTTTGGGTGTCCTCGAGAGTTTTGGTCGAGCGAGAGGGCCGGGGGGTGCTCTAGTAGTATAAGTTATCACGGTCGAAGTTATCCGGGAGGGGGTTATATCGACAACAATGACATACATACATGGAAAAATAATGTTATCGGGGAGGGGGTAGGTCGAACCCCCCCCCCCTCGTGTTGAAGTTATCGGGACACGGGGTATATCGACAACGACATATCCGATAAAAATAAGAAGACGAAGAAGAAATAAAAAGAGGAGAATAAGAAAGGAATAGAGGAGAAGATTGAAGAAAAAAAAACAGGAGAAGAAGAAAGGAATAGAGGAGAAGAAGAGAAAACAGAATATTCTATTTTCTCTTCTTCTCCTCTATTCCTTTCTTCTCCTCCTCTTCTTTTTCTTCTTTTTTCTTCTTCTTATTTATTTCCTCTTCTTCCTCTCCTCTTCTTCTCCTTTATCTTCCTCTTCTTATTTTTCTTTGTCCTCTCATTCTTTTTCTTCTTCTTCCTTCTTAATATCACTTAGCAACTTTCTGACAAAATACATGAAGTAGTATTGCTTGTTTTTTTTAATTGTTCAAATAGAAAATTTAGAAAAAAGTAATGGTTTTGCCTGATGCATTGTTCATATGAATATACAAACATTTGCATATTTTACAATAATTAATATCACCAAAGAAATCTATGAACAGAAAAAAATCCTAACTTTTCTAAAAATCAATCTTTTGCATACATGAACATATATATACACAGAGAACATACATACATATATACATTTCTATAAAAATGCAAAAAACAAAAAATCTAAAAAAAGGACATATACACGTTCCTTCTTTTCCTTCTTCTTCCTTCTTCTTCCTTCTTCCTTCTTCCTCTTTTCTTCTCCAACACAAAACACATCTCATCTCTTCTCATTTCATCCAAAAATAGTTCTTTGCATATGAAAATAAATACATTTACTTTTTTTTCTTAAATGTTACATATGAACATATAAAGAGCATTATACAGCATATACAGAGCATTATATATACAGTGAACATACATACATACATACATCTTAACAAAAAAAATGAAAAATAGGCCGCGGTGGTCGGCGACGGCGACGATGGTTGGGGGTGACGCTTACGGATGACGTGCGGGGACGGCAAAGAGAATGAAAGGGGAGTAGGCAGGGGCTCACAACGCGGGGAGGGGTCGAGGTCGCCGGCCGGAATCTTTGCGGCGGCGGACGAACGACCTCGGGGATGAAAGGGTCGCGGGAGCTGGCGTGGTGCTTCCCCAAAGCGACGGAGACAACGGGCGCGAGGAGGGGTCGGTGCTGGCCTGAGGCAGAGGCGGTGGCACGTGGGGCAGGGACGGCGTCGGGGCAACGCGGGGCAGCGGTGGCGTCGAGGCGGTGAAGTCAGGGCAGCGGTGGAGCGGGGCGGCGACGGTGTCGGGGCGGCGCGGTGAGGCGGACGGCAATGGCGCGGGTTGGCGCGCGGCGACGGGGGCGGCGACAATGGGCGGGGGCGACGACGACGGCGGCGACGGGCACGGGCGACGGGGCAGAGGGCGGCAGGGCGGCGAGAGAATGAGAAACTGAATGAAAATTTCACAAGTGTTTTCTTATATACTAAGAGCATTGGTCCTGGTTCGTGGAACCAACCGGGACCAATGCCCCCCTTTAGTCCCGGTTGGTGGCACCAACCGAGACCAAAGGTCTCTTTTCAGCAGCCCAAAGGGCGGGAAGCGGCGGCCTTTGGTCCCAGTTGGTGGCACCAACCGGGACTAAAGGGGGGCATTGGTCCCGGTTGGTGCCACGAACTGGGACCAAAGGGTGGCAGTGGTCCCGGTTCGTGCCACCAACCGGGACCAATGGCCTTGCACAATGGCGTGGTGGTTGGAGTTTAGTCCCACCTCGCTAGTTGAAAGCGCCCCGCACCTGTTTATAAGCACTGCTGCCTCCTCTCTCTCAAACTCCTCTGAACTGCAGGCCTATGGGCCTAATTCGACACTGCTTTGCCTGTGGGCCTGCTGGGCCTTCTGCGGGCCTGAATCCTAGCCCAACTAGCTGATTTTCTAGTCATATTCAGGCCATGGTGGCCTAGGAGGTGCCATATTTTTTATTTTTTTTCCAGTTTTTTTGTTATCTTTGTTGCTTTATTTATTTAATTTGTTTCTACTTACAACAAAATACTTACTGTTGCTATTTTATTTATTTTATTAAGGTTTATTTATTTTGTTTTATTATAGTTTATTTTATTTTATTTTATTTTGTTTCTACTTATTTATTTTATAAAAGTTTATTTTATTTATTTTATTTTGTTTCTACTTATTTATTTTATTTTGTTTCTACTTATTTATAAAATTTCATTTTGTTTATACTTATTTATTTTATTTTCTTTTTTGCTTTTTGTATTTATTTTCTGAAAATTCTTTTTGCTTTTAATGTTTTGAACAGAAAATACTTTGATAATTTTAGTTGCATAAATTATATATAATTTTAGTTTCAATAATACTAGAGGTTTATAAAAGCTTTTTAGTTGATTCCTTTAGTACCCGTTCTTTCTGCACTTTCTGACTTCATTTGTTATTTTTCATGCATTTCGTGAACAAAATGGACAATCTCTTTCGATGTATTAGGGTTTCGAACGAAAACTCATCTGTTACAAAGGGATTTCATTTTCTTGAACTTATTTGAACTCCATACTTTTCGTGTGTTCAAAGTGCACCATTCAAAGCGACATCATCAATTTTCAACCCTTTCTGACTTCATTTGTTATTTTCATGCAGTGACTGATTGTTTTGAGCTAAATGACCCTAAAATTGAAAATCCCTACAAATGAGCTCTGAAAAGGTTGAAAGTTGGCATGGTATCATCATTTCACCCACATAGCATGTGCTAAAAAGTTGAGAGGGTTACGGCAAAAGCTGGATGCACGTCGTGAACAAAATGGACAATCTCTTCCGGAGTATCAGGGTTTCGGACGAAAACTCATCTGTTACAGAGGGATTTCATTTTCTTGAACTTATTTGAACTCCAGACTTTTTGTGTGTTCAAAATGAACCATTCAAAGCAGAGACTGATTTTGAATGGTGCATATTCAACACACAAAAAGTGTGTAAAGATCGCCAACCCCAAGATAAAAAAATGAGCATAGATGCGCCTATAGAGAGAATTCAACCTAAATTCATTTTCTATGAATTTCAAAGAAATTCACTCTGAATTTAGGTCAAATTCCCTTTATAAGGGCATCTATTTTCACTTTGAGAGGAGCTCAACAAGGTAGAGAGGGACGGGCTTATAAACCGGTGTGAACGCCCTTCGGTTGGCGAGGTGGGACTAAACTCTGAACGCAACGAGGACTAACCCTTTAGTCCTGGTTTGTGGAACAAACCGGGACTAAAGGTCATGGGCCAGGGCCGAGGCGCATTGGTCCTGGTTCGTGCGTGGAACCGGGACCAAAAGGTTCAAACGAACCGGGACCAATGGCCCACGTGGCCCGGCCAGCCCCCTGGGCTCACAAACTGGGACAGTTGCCTCCTTTGGTCCCGGTTAGTGAGCGAACCGGGATTAATGGTATTACGAGGGTATCATACTCATCTGTTACAAAGTTGGCATGGTATCATCATAATAGTTGCGGGAGAAAGTATTCACTTTTTCTTCGCTTGTTTCATTTGCTTATTGCGCCGTAACCATGGATAATCTTCATCGTTTATCAGGATGCTTGGGTCAGCCTTGACTTTGAAGGGAGGAATTTCATGAAACTTTTCATAATATTCAGACATGTCTGTCTTACCCTCCACTCCCACGATGTTCCTTTTTCCTGAAAGAACTATGTGGCGCCTTATCATTTTGTTTTCTCGGTTTGGTAGACATGTCCTTCACATAGATAACCTGTGCCACATCATTGGCTAGGACGGACGGTTCATTAGTGTACCCAAGGTTTTTCAGATCCACTGTTGTCATTCCGTACTATGGGTCTACATGTACCCCGCCTCCTGACAGATTGACCCATTTGCACTTAAACAAAGGGACCTTAAAATCATGTCTGTAGTAAAGTTCCCATATGTCCACTATGTAACCATAATATGTGTCCTTTCCCCTCTCGGTTGTTGCATCAAAGCGGACACCACTGTTTTGGTTGGTGCTCTTTTGATCTTGGGCGATTGAGTAAAATGTATTCCTAGTTATCTCGTATCCTTTATGAGTCAATACAGTCAAAGATGGTCCCCTGGACAACGAGTACAGCTCATCACAAACAGTGTTGTCACCTCTGGGGATGTGTTTCCAACCAACTGCTGAAAGTCCTGATGTGTTCACATGTAATCCAGTCGTCGCACTGCTCCGGGTGTTTGGAGCGTGGACTGTTCTTGTGTTCATTGACATACGGGGTCACCAAGGTAGAGTTCTGTAGAACTGTGTAGTATGCTTGAGACCAAGAATATCCGTCCCTGCATATTATTGAGTCCCCTCCAAGCGCACCTTTTCCAGTCAGTCTCCCCTCATACCGCGATTTAGGGAGTCCTATCTTCTTAAGGCCAGGAATGAAGTCAACACCAAACCCAATGACATCCTCTGTTTGATGGCCCATGGAGATGCTTCCTTCTGGCCTAGCGCGGTTACAGACATATTTCTTTAGGACTCCCATGAACCTCTCAAAGGGGAAGATATTGTGTAGAAATACGGGCCCCAGAAAGACAATCCCGTCGACTAGATGAACTAGGACGTGCGTCATGATATTGAAGAAGGATGGTGGGAACACCAGCTCAAAACTGACAAGACATTGCGCCACATCACTCCTTAGCCTTGGTATGATTTCTGGATCGCTCACCTTCTGAGAGATTGCATTGAGGAATGCACACATGCACTACAAGAAATATGTCAACTTATGACCTTCTGTCAGTGACCCTCGAAGAATTGGTCATAAATTTATGACCATTTTAGACCAATTGGTCAAAAGCTGTCTGGGGGGCTCTAAACCCTAAACCATAACGACCATTTTGGTCAGAAAGGTCATAATTTCATTATAGGAAATGGTCATAAAGCTAGTAGCACTGTCCACTGCCTCATGCGTACCTGATAACGACCAATATAAAATGGTCACTACACTTGAGTTTGAATGAATTAGGATGATTAGGCAGCCACCTCAGCAACCTCGCTTATGTGTCACTATCTAGGTGTCATTTTTGCTTGAGTTTTAATATTCAATAGACAGACGGGGGACACACTGACAGGCGGGATCCATTTGACAGATGGGGCCGAGCGCTTAATTCGCCCAAAAAAGATGCACGAGGCGGGAGTCGAACCCACGACCTCGCGCTTGGTTGGCTCGCATGCTACCGCTGGGCTAGAGAGGGACAGTTGCTCACATCTGGGAGTTTTTCTATACATTATATAGAACTACGGCTCTCTCGTATCATTGACAAGTGGGACCTTCCGACCAGGTGGCGGCGGGTGGCATCGAACAGAGCAACACTTAGCGTTTTTCTAGGTCTTCCAACCAGGTGGCGGCGGGCGGCGGCGGAAGCAACCAGCAAGCGTCGCTCGGACGAGGGCGGGGCCGGTGGGCGACGGGCGGCGGCGGGCGGGGGCTGGCGGTCGAAGCAACCAGCAGGGGCGGAGGCGGGGGCGGGGGCGGGGCCCACGACAGGAACGGCGACCTCGCCGCTCGCGTCGCCCACGCATGGGGGACTCGCCGCCGGCGAGCATGGGGGAGTCGCCACCGCCGCAAGCAGACCTCGCCCACGTATGCACCCCTCCCCTTCCCCCTCCTCTTCCCCCTCTCCTCTCTGTTGATGTCAATGATTTGATGTAGATTTGTTAGGAGAATCTTCAGAGTGATTTGATGTAGGTTTGTTGTAAGCTTGGAAAAATCTCTTGGAAATGTCATTGATGAATTTGGTAGAAATTGTGAAGAGAATTTCTGTTGATGAAATTATTAGGAGAAATGTTGTTGATGAAATTGTTAAGAATTCTTTTGGAATTCAGTCAATTGTTACTGGTAAATTATGTTGTCAAAAATCAATAGAACAGAGCTCGAGTTGGTCTTTCCCTGAAATAGGATCCTGGGGTTGATGTAGATTTGATGTTACACCTCTGAAATTTCAGCCTCAAGTCCGTGAAAGGACCTGAATATTGACGTAGATTAGATGTAAACTAGGAAAACTCTCATTGATGTAGATTTGATGCAATCTTGGAAATGGCATTCATGTAAATTGATAGTAGTGTTATTGTTGGTGGTTTAACCAAAATAGTTCTTAGTGGCAGCATATATTGTTATTGTTGGTTGTTTAACCACCTCTATTTTTGGTGAACCATCATGTTTTAGTTAGCTTTTCTTTTCTCCCATGTGAAATCTGTATTTCCATTTGAACTACTTTTTATTGCTCCCATGTGAAATCTGTAAACCATGTGAACTGGACTAAAGTAGTGAGGAATTGGAAATAGCTGAATGTTGTGCTTAGGCAGTTAGCATATAAACTTGGGTCCCTACCTTATTTTCTGGAATTTTAGCTTCCATTACTTCCATCCATTTTCATTAGATTGATTTGCTAAGTTGCAACAATTTGTTGTCTTTGGCAGATGGATAGAAGCTGGATTAGACAAGGAGTTAGAAAGTTTTCAAAAGAACATATGAAAGGAGTTGATGATTTCATGGCATTTGTTCGGGCAAATTTTGCCAACGATGCTCACATTCTTTGCCCATGTTGTAAATGCCTCAACCGTCCAAGAATGGCTCAAGGAAGAGTGGAAGATCATCTGCTTCTTAATGGGATGTCCAGCACATATGATAGATGGATATATCATGGAGAACCTTTAGACAGACAACCTCAACATTTTGAAGCTGATACAGAGGCCCCTCATATGATGGGTGGTGGTGATGCTGGCATTGATTTCATGGAAAAGGTTTTGCGAGATAATGCTGTTTTGGAGCAAGAGGATGGGCATGAAGATGATAGGATTCCTGACCTATTGAAGGATTTGTACGATGCTGAAGATCGTGCTGATGGACAGAAATCGTTGTTTGCTGAGGTGTTAGAGGACGCGAAGCGCGCAGCTCATGAAGGGGGTAAATTTTCAAGATTTAACTTCACCGTGAAGTTACTCCACATCAAGTCTTTCTACCGGATTAGCAATGCCGCATTCAACGCAATACTCCGTCTTTTGAGCTTGCAATTCCCTGACAGTTGTGTTCCTAGATCTTATGATGAAGCATTGAGCATAATCCGCAGGTTGGGGTTAGGTTATGTGTCAATACATGTGTGCCCAAATAACTGTGTCTTGTTTCGGAAGGATTTAGCAAAGCATGACAACTGTCCAAAATGCAATGCATCTAGGTGGAAAGATGCTGATGGGAAGAAGTCAATACCGGAGAAGGTACTGAGGCACTTTCCCTTGATACCAAGGCTGCAGCGGATGTTCATCTCGAAGAAATCATCGCGTGAGGTACAGTGGCACAAGCTGAAGCGGCAACCTGTGGACAATGAGCTGAGCCATCCAGCGGATGGAGAGGCATGGAAAGAGTTTGACCGTATACATTTTGATTTTGCTGCAGATCCAAGGAACATAAAACTTGGCATTGCCACAGATGGGTTTAATCCGTTTGGGAACATGAGCACGTCTTATAGCATGTGGCCAGTTTTTGTGGTGTCGTACAACCTGCCACCATGGGCATGCATGGATCAGTCCAACTTCATGATGTCATTGCTTATCCCGGGTCCAGATTCTCCAGGAAAGGATTTTGATGTCTTTATGGAGCCCCTCGTAGAAGAACTGCTCCAGCTCTGGACTGGTGTACCTACATACGATGCCTTGAGTCCGGAAGAAAAGTTCAATCTACGTGCTGCGATCATATGGTCCATCCATGATTTCCCGGCTCTGCACACTCTGTCTGGGAGGATCACAGCGGGTTATCAGGCTTGTGTCCATTGTGACAAAGACCCTTGCTCAAAGAGAATAAGGAGCAAGATATGCTATATTGGGCACCACCGCTTTCTTCCCCGAAACCATCGCTGGCGAAGAAGCAAATATTTTAATGGTGAGAATGAAACCCGTGACAAGCCAGCTGAATTCACTAAAGAAGAGCTGGAGCAGCAACTTGAAAAGGTGAAAGATGTGAGACCAGGAAAGCTGGCGAAGAAAAGAAAGCGTGAGGAAGGTCAATGTTGGGACCGGAGGTCTTGTTTGTGGGACCTGCCATACTGGGCTGATCTAAAATTAAGGCATAATCTCGATGTAATGCACATTGAGAAAAACATATGCGAGAATCTGCTAGGGACGTTTCTGAACATTGAAGGGAAGACAAAGGACACGGTTAGTTCTAGGCTTGATTTGGAGGACATGGGCATAAGAGAAGATTTGCATCTACAACACAATGAAGATGAAGATTCATTTGAAATTCCACGAGCATGGTATACAATGAATAAAGAACAAAAGCTTGCATTCTGTGAATTCCTAAGAGCGGTGAAATTTCCAGATGGTTATGCTGCTAACCTAGCAAAGTGTGTTACTTCTGATGGATTCAAGCTTTCAGTACTAAAAACCCATGATTGTCACATCCTCCTCCAAAGGATTTTACTGACGGGCCACCGAGGAATCATGCACAAGGATATATATGAAGCGGTTGCTGAGCTGGGAAATTTCTTTAGAGAACTGTGCTGCAAAACCCTCAAGTTAACTGTCTTGGAAAGACTTGAAAAAGAAATCCCAATTATTCTTTGCAAGCTTGAGAAGATTTTCCCTCCAGCTTTCTTCACCGTGATGGTCCATTTGGCGGTGCACTTACCCAAAGAGGCAATGCTTAGAGGCCCTGTGCAATACGGTTGGATGTACCCAATCGAAAGAAGGCTGCTTACTTGTAAGCGTTATGTGCAAAACACAGCAAGACCTGAAGGTTCTATTGCTGAAGCATATGTCGTTGACGAGTGCTTGACTTTTTGCTCTAGATACTTTGGTGATGTCGAAACAAGATGGAACCGGCCGTGCAGAAACAGAGAGCGGTCTGATTCGCAAAGTGGTGATGTCTCTGTTTTCAACCATGGTGTGAACTTTCTTGGAGCCTCACAATACTTGGAGGCTGGTGATGAGTATGACAAGATGGTTTGGTTTGTGCTCAGCAATTGCGCCGAGGTTCTACCATATATCGAGTACGTTATGTCTTGTGCACTCATTATATATATATATTTTTTTTTTGCTTGGGTTGGCACCAGCCTAATGATTTAATTCACATGTTTTGTTGGCATTGTAGGAAATGCAAGGAAGAGTTAAATCAGGAAGAAAGCAATATCAATGTTGATAAAAGGGTTGCCAAGGTGTTTGCTAATTGGTTTAAGAATCATGTGAGATCTTTAGCCACATGTTTTATGTTTTCTGTGTTATTCACCCATTGTTAAATACCATTGTTTGCTAAATGGTTTATTTGTGCAGATTGGAAAGTTGCATGAGGAGAAGAAGGTCAGTGATGATCTATTTGCTTTGGCATGCTTACCGGATAAGCGAGTGAGAGTGTATTCAGCATGCATTGCTGACGGTGTCCGGTACCACACCGTTGACCGCGAGGAAAAAAGGAAGACACAGAATAGTGGAATCGTCACTGAGGGGTCACATGATGGTGAGATCATTGACTTCTATGGTCAGTTGAGAAGCATCGTAGAGTTGCAGTACAACTCTAGTGGAGGCATCCATCGCTCGGTTGTCTTATTTCGCTGTGACTGGTTTGAGCTTGGTAGCAAGAAGAGGAGAGACTCTTTTGTAAAATATGATGGCCACTTCAAAAGCATCAACACTGCAAGGTGCTGGTATAAGAGTGATCCCTTTATTCTAACAACACAAGCAACAATGGTGTTTTATCTGCCAGACACTCTTTTGCACGGAAAATGGCGAGTTGTGCAAAACTTTCAGCACAGACACTTGTGGAGTGTGACTGAAACTAAAGTGGAAAAGGGCCCCGGTGATGGTGGACTAACATACCAAGATGATGACTCTACGGAAGTTCCGTTGCAAGCTGATGATGACTCTATGGAAGTTCCGGTGCAAAGCAGAGTGCGAAGGGACCGGGAACGTGTGATCGTTGGTGCTGCAACAGTCAAGAAAAGAAGAAAGGTGGTACAGGATGGACATGAAAGCGAGGATGAGGAAAACCGGACTGATCATACTATGCTGCAATATTGTAGTGATGATGAGGAAAACAGGAGTGGGCATAGAGTTCCTTGTTTTCGTATTGACGACGATGAGTAGCGAATGGACATGAAGGTAAATTTGGTCTCCTTGGTGATCCTTTTAACTCTCTGTAGTTTTCCTTCTTGTGCATATGCATGGTGATCCTGATGTACTACAATTATCTCCAGGTAGCAAAATGCTTGAAGATCCTGATGGTTGTTGTGGTGTGATCCTGTGACAAAATGTTGATGCAAAATGCAAAACATTTGATTTCCTTGTGTAAGCATTTGATGTGATCCTGATGGTTGTAGTATTTTGTAAGCATTTTGGATGCAAAACACATTTTCTAGCAGATGATCCTGATGTAGTTTTTGGTTGTGATGTGATGCTGTTTTTGGTGAACTGAAGATGTGATGCTGTAGCAGATGCTGTTTTTGGTTGTGATGCAAAACATTGCAAAATGATTAGACAGAATATGTTTAGTTCAAGTTTTGTTTAGCAGATGTAGTTTTTGGTTGTTTTTGTGATCAGACAGAATATGTTTTGTCCAGTTTTGTTTTTGGTTGTTTTGAACTAAAGATGTTTAGTTCAAGTTTCAGAACTGAAGATGTTTAATTCATGTTTTTTTGAACTGAAGATGTTTTGGTCAGAGCAACTGAATTTTGCAAAAGAATATGCGTGAGCGGGGACTCGAACCCACGACCATGCGCTCGTTTCACTGTGTTTGTACCACTGGGCTAGGAAGAGGCTACTGATCATCTACTCTATGCCATCTCTTTTCAAATTGTTAAACCAGGCAAGTATTTAACACAAACCTCGCTGACAAGTGGGCCACTCGACCCACTCGCTGACAAGTGGACCAGTTTGCTTCAACTGAATTGTAACTGAATTTTGCGCTATTTTAACTGAATTTTAACTGAATTTTGCGCTATTTTAACCCATTTCATTGTGAGCAAAAAGATATGCGCCAGCGGGGACTCGAACCCACGACCATACGCTTGTTTCACTATGTTTCTACCACTGGGCTAGGAAGAGGTTGTTGGTTTTGTACTCTATGCCCAGCCTTTTCAATGTGTCAAACAACTCACTAACAATTGGGCCCGCTCCTCCTCCTATCCACTCTTTTCCCCACTCCCCCTCTCCACTCCTCCTATCCACTCCTCCCACCGCTGCCGCATACTTTCTCTCCGTCGCCGACTCTCCGTCACCGTGGGTATGAATCCGCTTCCTCTTCCTCTTCCTATCTACTGTTATGATAGATTAGGGTTCTTGCCGCCGGATTAGGGTTTGATTAGGATGTTTTTTAGGGTGACGGCGACGCCTCCCCAGCGCCTCTGCTGGTCCGACGCCTCCCGCGCAGCTTGCCGGCGACCACTTCTTCTCGGACTCCGCCACGGTAAGCCATCCGCTTCATATCCTCTCTCCTTTCTCTTTTGCTCTGTTGAGTCGCTCTTCCTCATTTGTGTACATAATATAAGCCATATACCTGCAAGTATTCAGATTTAGATCACCAATTATAATGCAAGGAGTGAGTGGTTCTCAATTTCAAGGGCAAAAGCCTTGGAACAAAAAGGAAGCAGAATGTGAAAGAACATCCACATTATTAACTAATATAAGACTTTTAGTGATCTATAAAGAGTCTTATATTAGTTTACAGAGGGAGTAGTAGTCTAGTATGAATAGGCATTGCTCTCATATTCAAATTTTATGGGTTACACTCAAAAAAGGCAACCTGAATATTTCCCAGCACCTACTCACCAACTTTCTCTGCTCTTATCCTTTGCTTCTTTTTCATATTTCTGGATGGTCCGGTCATCAACTTGACCACTCAAGAACAATATTTTCCCTCCAGCAGTCGACTTCCCAGCATCTGAAGCCATGAAACAAAGAAAATAAATTTTCCTTAAGGTTAAAAACACTAGAGAAAAAAACCTACAGAACACCAGAAGTAAGATGATTAGAAGAAATACAGAAATGGGCAAACCATAATAGAAGAATTGGCTACTAATTTGTTAGCTACTATTTTTCTTGCTAGCCTCTAGAATAAGAGGCCAAATGTTGGCAAGTTTTGGTTTTGCTAAATTCTGACCACCCAAAACATAGGCTGGCCAACTTCTGGCTGTAAACCAAGCATGCCCTAAAGAACAGTGAGGTGGTTCCGTAGACAATGAAACATGAAGGTTGAACAAGCTAGAAGATCACTCCTATATTTTCTGCCGAAGCAATTCATGGCATTCCATACAAATAAAACTCACAAAATCAAATGAGAAACCTTCTGGATCATCAACTTCTCCAGAATGTTATCTTTGTGTTAAATGGGGGCACAAGATAATTAACTATTTCAATTTGTTAACTTGGTATCAGCTTTCACAAAACTAATAACAATAGTGTGATGGCATTGTGTTAAATGGGTGTAACATTGAAACTGTTGTTTTGCTGTACAATATTGGTCCATTTATAATAGATATGGTTCTGGTCAATTTATAGTAGATATGGTTCTGGTCAATTTATAGTAGATTTTAGTGTTGTTGCTGTTGGTGGTAACCTGATGATGTTGCTGTTGCTGTTGATGTTGATGTGCTTGTTTTAGTGTTAGTTTACTATGCTATTGATGTTGATGTGCTTGTTTAATTTACAATGCTGCTTTTCAGATAAGTGAGATGGCTGGCTTGGAAGGTTTCGAGTTCTTCGAGATCATAATTGAGAAATCTTGCAGTAGGTAGGTATGTTTATCATCACTCATTTCTTTATCATCACTCTGCTGTCTAGTGCTTGATTGCCACAATTAACCACTGCTTGACCCTCGCTGCAGAGGCTGCCTGACAAGTTTGCGAAGATGCTCGCCGGCCGTGAGCCCCACAAAGTGAAGCTGCGGGAGGCCGGCAGCGGGCTTCACAGGCTGTGGGAAGTGTTGGTGGTGTTTGATGGTGAAGGCCACATGTACCTAGGGCCCGGTTGGGAGCATTTCGCCCGTGCCCATGAGCTACAGCTCGGGTACTTCCTTGTCTTCCGCTACGACGGCGATGCCATGTTCACCGTGATGTTCGACAACACCATGTGCCGCATGTACTACCAGCACGACGACGATACCAGTAAGCTCTCTGCCTCTCTTCTTCCTGTCCTTTTGGCTTCCTCTACTTGCACGACGACAACACCATGTTCACACTTTGTTGCATTTGGCCAGGCAATGGGAGCAGCAGCGGGGATGATGACCTTGCTATGGTGGTGGCGGACGACGACCTTGCTATGGTGGTGGCGGATGACGACCTTGCTATGGTGGTGGCGGACGACGACCTTGCTATGGTGGTGGCGGACGACGACCTCACGATGGTGGCGGCGCCTGCAATCCCATAGCTTGGCGACAGGACCATGCCAATTGTGGTAGAGGAGTACATCCGCGTTGGGATTCGCCACTCTGAGAGCATCAGGTTGATGAAGGAGAAGAAGGAGGAGTGAAGATGTTAAGAAGGTGTTCAGCATGTTAGGTTTAAGCTTGTTAGTGTAATATGAACATGTCAATGTTAAGTATGTCAGGTTTAATTTTGTGCATGCTCATGGATGCTGTATGATAGTGTCATCTAAACAAGTCATGTTTTTAACAATGAATATTCAGTTTGGTAATTGATGGGAATTGAAATTTTGTATGCATGCTCATGGATGAAAGATAAAATTATGGGTTTTTGTGCATGCTCCTGTATGAAACAATATAAGTTTCATTTTTTGAATGCTAAAAACATGACTCAAACCCTAGCCACGGACAACCGCCGTGACTAAATCCGCCGGTTTTTGAAAACACCGTAAAAATTCAAAAACCATTTTTCATTTTTTGAATGCAAAAGACATGCGTTTTTCGTGAAGCGGCTACAAGGAGGGGCACCCCAAACGGCGCCATTCCATGTCTATCTCAAAGTAGACCCTATTTTACGGACCGTTGCCAAAAAGCATGCATTTCCGACCCTCGTAGCTACTCCCGGCAATTCGGACCACCTTCGTCCGATTCAGCTGGAACCGGCTGGAATTTGAACCGCGGGTCCTCCATAGCTTGCTCGTTATTTTCACTAAAAATGCTTTTTAGCTTCACAGGTAGGCATTGCATCACAGAATCGACAACAGATTTGCACGGCTCAAACCCTAGCCACGGACGGTCGCCGCGACGAAATCGGCCGGTTTTTGAAAACACCGTAAAAAATAAAAAAAATCAAAAAATGGGAGACCTCCGCGTCACATCATCAAATGTGGCCTACCAACTAGCAAAAATACTAAACTTGCAATACCAGCGTTTTCTTGAAAAAGTGTTCTCAAAAACGACCTACCACGAACGAAGATTCATGCCTTTCAAGCCAAACTAGCAATGATATGGCCGCATCCGTTGAATAGTTTCTGATAATATGCCCAAATTGGGCGCATGCCTCCGTCTTGTGATGGCAAACAATGTTGCCAAAGCAAGGTTCCAACTTGTTTAACAAAAAAAACCGTTTTTCATTTTTTGAATGCAAAAGACATGCATTTTTCGTGAAGCGGCTACAAGGAGGGGCAGCCCAAACGGCGCCATTCCATGTCTATCTGAAAGTAGACCCTATTTTACGGACGGTTGCCAAAAAGCATGCATTTCCGACCCTCGTAGCTACTCCTGGCAATTCGGACCAACTTTGGCCGATTCAGCTGGAGCCGGCTGGAATTTGAACTGCGGGTCCTCCATAGCTTGCCCGTTATTTTCACTAAAAATGCTTTTTAGCTTCACAGGTAGGCATTCCATCACAGAATCGACAACAGATTTGCATGGCTCAAACCCTAGCCACGGACGGTCGCCGCGACGAAATCGGCCGGTTTTTGAAAACACCGTAAAAAATTCAAAAAAAATCAAAAAAATGGGAGACCTCCGCGTCACATCATCAAATGTGGCCTACCAACTAGCAAAAATACTAAACTTGCAATACCGGCATTTTCTTGAGCTACTCGGTATGATTTTAACCATGATTTCTACAAAGTTTACAAAAAACCCTATTTTTTTCTACACCCAAACCCAAAAGGATTTCCCTCCCACACCAAAAATTTCCCTCCACCAAAATTTCCCTCTCCCAAAATTTCCCTCCACTCCCTCTCCCACTACCAGGCAGGACCCACCACTCCCTCTCCCACTAACACGCGGGATCCCCTCCCCTCCCCTCCCAAAATTTCCCCATTCCCCTCCCCTCTCCCCGACGAACCCTAGCTTCGCCGCCCCGCTCCCACTCCCCACCTCCCCACCATAGCGCCGCCCCTCCTCTGCTCCGACCCGCACCTCCGCGCCGCCCCGCTCCCACTCCCTCCCCTCCTCCGTGCCGCGGACTACATCGACGACGACGGCGGCCACATCGACTACATCAACGACGACGGCGGCTACATCAACGACGGCGCGATCGGCGACGACCACCGCTGCATCGTCAACATCATCTCCCCCTAGGTACTTCTCCCCTTGATCCATCTCCCCTCCCCTTGTGGATCCACCTCCCCTCTGGTGGATCCATCTCCCCTCTAGTAGATCCCCCCAAGGAGTGGTTCGTGATTCGTTTGGTCCTCTAGTTCATGATCTCCCTCTAGTTCATGGACCTCCTGGTGGTTCGTTTGGTCCACTTCATGGTTTAGGGTTCATGATTTTAGGGATGGGGATGGATGGGGAAGTGGATGATTTTAGGGGATTAATAGCAGCCTTGGAGTGGAGAAGAGGGTTGGGCTAGGTCGGAGAAGAAGAGCTGGGCGGAGCCAACGAGGCTGCAGGGGAGGGGAAGTGGATGGGGTTTCGGTCGGATCTCCCTCCCTCACGGCGAGGCTGCAGATGGGAATGGATGGGGAAGTGGATGATGTCTGGTTGATGGTGCTTGCTTGTGTATGGTTCAATTACTCAGCTAGCATAGATGGTGAATTAGGTTTCCAACAGCACTTCGAAAAGAAGCTACTTGCTTCCTTGTTTGTATCAACAGTACTTTCTTGTTTGTTGCCCTTCAATTTCCTTCCTTGTTTGCTTGTTACTGTCAGTAGCACTATGCTTGTTTCTATCAGTAGCACTTTCCATGCTTGCTTGCTTGTATTATGCACTTTGCTTGCTTGCAACTTGGATTAGTATGAACATGTACTTGATTGCTTGTAGCACTTTGCTATCAGTAGCACTACTGGGTTTGTAGCACTGTTCTTCTTTCACGATATGTGCATGAAGCTTGTGTTCTTCTTTCCAGTGAACACGGGAATGCTTAGTACTTATTGTGGTATTGGAATTCCTGCTGTGTTAAGGCAGTATGACTAGTTTTAATATATACTAGATTGGTGCTAGATAATTTTGATTGCTGTAATATACAAGGTTGATTCTAATTTTTGATTCTTCTTAGTGAGGAATCTGTTCCAAAGCTTTCGGGCTGACTCTCCGGGCTGTTGAATTATATGACTTAAATCGTCTGCATCCAGAGGTCGGACATAGGTCCCTTGGGCCTAAAAGCATCCTCAAGCTCTTCCCAACTTCCAATTGAGTTTTCAGGGAGGCTTTTCAGCCAGTGTCGGGCTGGTCCTTTTAACTTGAGGGGCAAGCACTACTAGGGAAAACCTTATACACAGAATCTTAGCAGCAGCGCGGCACAAAAAGAGGCGCTGCTGCTAAGTAGTAGCAGCGCGGCTACGGAAAGCTCGCTACTGGTGCAAACTTAGAAGTAGCACGTGACTCTTAAACCGCGCTGCTACAAAAATCCACCGACCGTACACAACGACATAGGTTTACCAGTAGCACGGCGTCAGGAAGCGTGCTGCTGCTAATTCCATAGTAGTAGCATGCTTTTTTGTCACCTCGCTGCTGCTAATTTTGAAATTGTGCACATGGTTGGCCCGTTAAGCAGTAGCGCGTGACAGGAAAGCGTCACGCGCTGCTGCTACGCTCTTAGCAGCAGCGCGCTTTTTCTCTCGCGCTACTGCTAAAATGCAGCACCCACCACCTTTTTCCACCTCCCCCTCCCCATCTCCTCTCCTCCCTTTCCCCTACCTCCCACATCCTCCCTCTCTCACTCTTCTTCTTCCTCAATACTTCTCCCCCCATTACTCTCCCTCTTCTACCTACCTTTCTCTCTCTTCATTACTCCTAGCTATAACTACACCACCTCCATTAATTCATCTCCTTTCTCTTTTTCCTCCCCCTCCACTAGTTGAAGTTGTCTCCTCCCAAATTAGCTAGCTAGGTAGATGTAGCATTTAGTTAACTAACCTATTTGCCCCCTAACTAGATCTTTCTTTGTCAAGAAGAGCTTTGTGCACTTTTGACCTCCCTACATCATCATCTCCACCGTGTGCTCGATCTCGAGATAGAGGTGTGATTAATATTTCATGCTTTTGCAAAATGGAAATATGTTTATGCATGTGTGTGTGATATTTTTATGGAAATTGTGTGTGTGGCATGAGTTGACGCCAAATTGTGCATTTGAGTTGCCTATGTTTTGCCGAAATGTCGATTTATTTCCGTTTTGGCGAATTCCGGGCAAACACTAGATCTATATATGTCCTATTTTTAAGGAAGGTCATGCCGAATTTTTGTATGACTTTGATGAATGCACGCATTTTTCTAATCAATTTGTTTATTATTACCGTGCAGAGTTGACGATGGTCAGTGGAACGATGGTGGACAGGTGGTTGCGGTCGGCGGTGCAGGAAATGAAGGAAAATAACCTGACAGAGGTTTTATGTCCGTATTGAAAATGCAAAGGAATAGTTGAAGCGCACCTGCTCATGACTGGTTTCATGGATGGCTATACTCGGTGGATAATTGAAGATGAGGATGACGATGTTGAGGATGTCGACGGGGCAGGCAATGATGACACGGGGCAAGATGAAGAGATGATCAATAATGGCGGCGGGGAAGAGGCCGGACATGGCGGCGGAGAAGGGGCCGGACATGGCGATGGAGAGAACGACATGGACTCCACGCAGCAGAGTTCGTCGGTACTAAGTTCAGTCGTGTGGGGCCCTCATGTTCAAGCATTGCTTCGCAAGGAGACGAGTACTGAGAGAGCTGCTTCTAGAGAGGAAGCTAAGCTGGAGCAACTGGTGGTAGACTCGAACACTCCATTGTATGATGGTTGCAATCCTGAGGTGACCCGCTTGAGTTTCACGCTCCAACTCCTGAAGACGAAGGCTAAAAACAAATGGACCGACACTAGCCTCGATGAGCATCTCAAGTACCTAAAGGATATTCTTCCCGAGGTAATCTATGTCCTAGTAGTGTTGATGAGGCCAAGAAGATCGTGTGCCCTCTTGATCTGCCACACGTTAGATACCATGCATGCATCAACGATTGCATAATTTATCGGAAGGAGCACACGGAAAAAACAAGTTGTCCGGTGTGCAATGCTTCTAGATACAAGAAGGCCGGGAAGAAATGTCCCCAGAAAGTGGTATGGTACTTACCGATCACTCCCCGTCTCCAGAGGTATTTTGTAGATCCCAAGGAAGCAAAGCTAATGCGCTGGCACGCGGAGAGGAAGAAGCCCGACGATGGAGATGATCTGAAGCTGAGACACGTCAAGGATGGAAGCCAGTGGAGAGCGTTGAACAGCTTCTATCGGTATTTTGAATGTGATGCAAGGAACATCATGCTCGGCGCGTGTACCGATGGCATGAATCCGTTTGGCAACCGGAGAACCAACCATAGCACATGGCACATGTTTGTATGGATGTACAACCTCCCCCCTGGTTGTGCATGAAATCGAAGTACATTCACATGAGCATGCTTATTCAAGGGCCGAAACAACCAGGAAATAATATTAATTTGTATCTTGGGCTACTTCAGGAGGAGTTAGACACGTTATGGAAAACACCGGCCAAGACATGGGACGCCAGCAAAGGCGAGTATTTCAACATGAGAGACGCGCTGATCATGACAGTGCACGACTATCTTGGTTACGGATATGTGGCAGGCCAGGTGTGCCATGGATATTGCGGATGCACGCGGTGCATGGATGATACGACGTCTCAGCAGCTAACGTCAAGGAAAGATGGCGGGTCTGGGAAAATCGTGTACATGGGGCATCGAAGATGGCTCAAACAGGACGACCCGTGGAGAAACCGTGGAGATCTATTCAATGGTCATGCTAAGCATCGAGGACCTCCACGTAAGCGGAGTGGTGCCGAAATCGATGAGCTGTTGAAAAACTGGAAGGAGTGCCCCGCGCCGGGAAAGATGATGAGAAAGGCGCCGGAGCCACTGCTAAAGGTATGGAAGATGAGGTCTGTGTTCTGGGACTTGGAGTACTGGCACAAACTCGATACACCTCATTACCTTGATCAAATGCATATCTGTAAGAATGTCCTTGAGAGCTTGCTCGCAACACTGATGAACATGCCGGATAAGACCAAGGATGGGCCGAAGGCAAGAAAAGACTTGCAAGATTTTAAAATCAGGGAAGATCTGCACATGCCGCCCCGTAAAATGTCAGACGAGACAGAGACGGAGACAGAGGCATGGGAGAAGAAGCGCAAGAAAATAAAGAATGAGGATTATTGCCCCCCTTCTTGCTTCACCTTAAGTCAGGCTGAGATCAATCAATTCTTTAAGTGCCTTACCGGAGTCAAAGTTAGTTCCGGTTACTGTGGCAAGATAAGTAGATATCTAGACACGGACAAGAAAAGGTTCAGCGGGATGAAGTCTCATGACTGTCATGTGATGATGACGCAGATATTACCTATTGCCCTTAGAGGGATAATGGACAAGCACGTCCGTGACTCGCTTAATTTTCTCTGCAACTTTTTCGACGTCATCTCTCGAAAGTCGATCAGTGTGAAGCAGCTCTGAAGGCTACAGGAAGAGATCGTTGTGATACTGAATGAGCTTGAGATGTACTTCCCGCCCGAGTTCTTTGAAGTGATGGTGCATCTGTGTGTCAATATTGTGGATGACATAATAGACTTGGGGCCGTCATTCCTACACAACATGATGTCGTTTGAGAGGATGAATGGGTTCATCAAAGGATTCGTTCGTAACATGTCCCATTCGTATGGAAGCATCGTCCAGGGCTATTTTACACAAGAGTGCATCTCTTTCTGGGAGAATTTTCTATATGGCGCAGACCAGCCGCCTGGTGTTAGTGTTGGTTTGCTCGTTAATTAGCACGATGGGAGGCTCGAAGGAGAAGGTCACTGCAACAGTCGCAGGGAACTGCACGTGGCATACTCAGATCGATGCAGCGACTTTGACAGAGCAAACTTGGTAGTGCTACAACACCTAGACGAGGTAGATCCTTTCGTGGCACTGCACAAAGAAATTATCGCAAAGAAGTATCGTGACCGGGGGGTATGCAGGACGGACGCTGAAGTTACTAGAGAGCACAACTCCACTTTCCTGCATTGGTTCAAAGAGCATATTATTGCTAATCCCCCAGAGGAGGGCTCTAAGGACGGATTGCTCATATACGCCTTAGCACATGGCCCCTCGCCCAACCTCGTAACCTATCAGGCATATGATATCAATAGATACACGTTCTACACGGAGGCCAAAGATATGGACTGTGATGATCAGAACTCAGGGGTGACGATGGAATGCATGACCGGCAACGACAACGGTGCAACTGAACGATTTTATGGAAGGGTCGAGGAGATCTGCGAGCTTGACTACTCTGGACTGCACAACACGACGATGTTCCGTGTCAGATGGGCTAAGAATGACGAAAGAGAAAGCTGGATTTTCACTACCATGACTATACCCGACGCCAAGAGCGCTACCATGAACGCTATCGCAAAAAACGAGCCATGGGTACACGCTAAGCACGTGACACAATGCTTCTTCATAACCGACCCATGCAATCCCAGTCGTGTTGTCGTGAGGAAAGGCAAAAGAAACATCATTGGAATGGATGGTGTCGCCAACGAGGAAGACTATGATCAGTACGACAACCAAATGAGGGAAGATGACGATGATGATGAAGTATACGTCAAAAGAAGAATCAATACTACATTACCAAAGAAAAATCGTACTCCATGGAAAAGGCAAAGTCACAATGAGGGGCTCAATTATTCTTCGACGAACAAGAAGGGAAAGAAGCTGACTCAAAAATGAAAACGTCAGCGCTGAGGAATCGATCAAATGATGTAATATATCTATATGTTCCTATTTTGTATACACACTTAGCCATTATTATGCATGGGTCCAATGATGTAATATATATATATATATATATATGTTCCTATTTTGTATACACACTTAGCAAATATTATGCAACGGTCCAATGATGTAATATATATGTTCCTATTATGCTGAGGAAAAGAAAAAAGGGAAACTGGTTATAGCAGTAGCGCTTTAGTGAAAAAGAGCTGCAGCTAGTCAAGGTAGCAGTAGCGGTTTCTGCCGAAAACTGCTATAGATGCCCGTAATAGTAGTAGCGCGGTTCGTGTAAACGCGCTACTGCTACGTCCACTTAACCCAAAATTCTCCCTCTCCCTACTTCATCCTGCCTCTTTTCCCCCAAATCCCCACTCTCTTCCCCGGCCCCGTTGCACCGCCGCGCCCGCCCCCGACCCCGGCGCGCTCGCCCCCGACCCGTCGGCCCTCGCCCCCCTCCTCTGCTTCCTCCCCTCCCAACCTCGGCCGTCGTCGGGCCTGCCTCCTCGCCCCTGCACCCTCTGTAAACCCCCCCCCCTCTCTCTCTCTGCTAGCTAGGGTTAATTTACTTAGGTTATAGTTATGTTAATTAGGTTATCTATTTAGTTATGAATTTAGATAGGTTTCAAAATTAGCTGAATTTATATGCAAATTTGAACTGGACATGTGATATGTGGATATGTCATGTTTTGGACATGTCATGTTTTGGTAAATGATCCGAGTGGCCTATGTTACGCCGGAATGTTGATTCATTTCCGTTCCGGTGAATTTCAGGCGCTCGATATGTCCATTTTTTAGCAAAGGTCATGCCGAAATTTCCTGTGAATAAAGGCATGATTTGTGCTACATAGTTGGCATATCGAGTGCTGGCACATAGATTTCTTTTTTATCTCATTTCTCATTTATTCATACTTTTAGAAATAAATCAGGACACTTAATCATAGGAAACATGTCGAACAACTAAGAAACTGGGCCTTCTGACCAAGATGCAGACGAGATGGATTATGAGGGTGAACAGGACTACCTCGACTTTTTGACTGCTAAGCAAGGTTTGCAGGTCCGCCTTGATGATGGTACTGACGCTGACGCTGACACCGACGGCGCCGGCACCGATGGCGGCGCCGAGACCAGTGGGGAAGGTCCCGGTGGGGAAGATACCGGCGGGGAAGGTACCGGCGCCGATGCCGGTACCGAAAAGAGGAAGCATAAGAAGCAGAGGATACGAAAACCTAACAAACCAGGGATTGGACGACTTGTGATCACAAAGATGGCACCTGGCAAGTTTGAGCCGTTAGAGCCGGAAGAACCTCGCAAGTTCTATAGGAACCAAGTAGGATGCATCCTACGGGAATGCGCGAGCATCAACGATGATGACTTAAGGAGTAAAGAACATTTCGAGAAAAAAGCAGCTGAGGACGCGAAAAAAGCAGCCGAGGACAAATATGAGTTGTTACAGCAGGCAGTCAATGGAGCTGTAACTGCCCGCAGAAATGATTTCGCTACTAACTTGGTTCCAGTTATCGTCAACTGGACGAAGGAAAAATCTAGACAAGATGGTACATGATGTCTCGTTGCCCAGTTTCGTCGGGAGCAACTCCATGAACAACAACATCATCGCACCATCACTTGCCCACGCAACCGGGCCTCCTCTCGCTGCCGCTCCCGCTCATAGCAGCCCGTCTTCAGTCTCTGGCGCGCTCGGTGGGCCTTCGTCTTTGGATGAGCTCGACGCCATCACGGTAATTACATGTCGCACCACCATATAAATATATATAATATTCCATTTTTGTTGCCTTTCGGATGTTTTACGCCACAGACATATGTGTTTGCAGGCGAAAGAAACCCCATGCACCATACTCTACTTGATCAAAGGCCATAAGGTGGACGTGGGAAAGGGGATGATAATGGACCCCTTGCAACCCACGTTCCACATCCAGTCGATCCCTACTGGGCACTTCAGGGTTAGCTTATCCAGTGTGAAATCGGGGCACGAGGATTTGCCTCCTCCAGTACAGCATGTGGGAGAGGACGATGAGACCCCGCGTTGGATTGGAAGCTGCAAGGGTTGGGTGCTACTATGGCCGAAGAATCTTATTCGTTGGAGCCGGCCGAGAGCACACCAATAACCACACATCAACAAGCATGTGCGGATACCACCACCCCGCCTACGCAATTACCAGCTCCTGTAGTGCCGGGTGAGAGCGGCGGACGACATGATGAAGGGGGTGCAATAGTGTTGGCTGATGTAATTTTTCCTGTAGAACATAGAATGGATGATGAGACGGAGGTCGAACCTATGGATTTCCTCAATACAAACGCGTATGACTGTAACATAGAATTGATGAGTCAACCATATGACGAATCGGGCTATCAGCTTGCTAATGAGGATATGGATGATATGCCCGGGCAGGAAGGTCGTAGCAGGGATTGCAAAAAGTCTCTCTTCATGAAATCCTCACAGGACACGCCTGAAGATGCCGCCTCAACATAGGCTCAACTATCCCGGCGCGAGGGTCGTACAGCACTTAGCCCGGGAACACTGGGGCAGGGGTTAAGGAAGGGTCTAGAAGGTGTGCCCAAGAAAAAGGAGAGAAAGAGATCGGGGAAGATAGCTGCCTCCAAACAAGCCAGAGCACATAGCAGCCAGACGATGCATTCTGAAGAGCGTGTACCCGTGAAAGGTGCGGCCATGTTCCATCTCACGGGCGAGCCGATGCTACCGTCGAAACCGCTGGAGGCACTATCAGGGGATCCCAGGAGACTGCACGACCATGCGCTGTCGACTGAGAAAAGCCTACTAGCCTCAAAGGATCCAGGATATCCGACATATGCGGCTCGTGTGCCTGAGGGGAAGTGCTACGTCGAGACACGGCCCGCGGAGGTGTTCTTCCTGCGGTTTGACCATATCTTTGAGATGTTTCTGACAAGGCGACTCGATTTTACAATCGTCCGCCTTTTTGCGCTACATATGAGCTCCGTCATGAATAGTGAAGAAGTTTCGCAAATCTGTGTGGCAGATCCGTACTACATGCACGAGTCTTTCTTGAGTCTCGGCGACTTTGAGCGTGAAACTGCTAGGGAGTACCTCCAAAACTTCATGGTACAGAATAAGGACCGGGAAGTTGTCCTCGTGCCTTATCATCCAAAGTAAGTCAGTTTCAAACAACCCTTTCATACATTTCAATCATTCCTTCTCTCTCTATGGGGAATAATTTGAGGTGTCTTTTCCCCGCAGCAACGGGCGTGCCGTCCTTATGTTCTTTATCCGCAAGTCTCCCACGTCGTGTATTTTGACCCTTCCAGAGACTACGAGAAAAAATACTACACCCACATAATGAATATTCTAGATGATGCTCTCCAAGGCTTCAGCTTTAGAGGTGGCCACATGCAGATCAGGAAGCAAAGGAACAAGAAGATGGGTTTCGCGCATAAAACTAACTTCTCCTACATCCATGTCCCAAAACCAAGCAAGAAGGATGGATTCTACATCCTCCATCTCATGATTCAGTTCAACACGGATCACCAAAAGCTTCGCATGAGAAGCAGAAATGATGATCATATCCACAAGTGGCTAGAATCACATAGAGAAGCAGATTATAAACTTAGAGATGACTTCTTTCGCATCCAAAGCGACATTACGATGATCATCATGAAAGAAGTCGTCGATGAGTAGGGGATGTTCCACCACGGCCCTATATCACGAGCTGACATCCGAACTCGCATAGGCATGCAACGTCTAGACCTCACGCCGTTCAAGAAGCTAGGGTCCATCCTCAATGATATGGAAGGATGGAACTTGTAGTGATTTATGATGCCGATGATGATGATATGTGTCGGTTGAACTTGTATACTATTTGTAGCGATGAAACTTTGTGATGTCCATGATCCCTGCCGAACTTGCGTAACGCTACTTTGTTAGTTTGCGTACGATGACCTGCATACCTCTAGTTAATTAATTTGCATACCGTATGTTGCATCTAGTTGCTAACCCTTTCTTTTTTGGTGTTCTCTAGTATATTTTGTTGCATATATATGATTGTACATCCTCTTCATGAACATGCATCTCTAACAGGTACCTAGTTTCTTGATGGCGAGATGGAACTGCTATGTCATGTACAAAGGGAAGGTTCCGGGGGTGTACAACGAGTGGCATGAGTGTCAGGCGCAAGTGAATGGGTTCTCGGACGCCAGCCATAAAGGCTTCAAAAGCAGACAAGAAGGAGAAGCTAGTTACTTGAGGTTCACGCTAGCGAGAGAGGACTCGTAACCGCCATCTCATGTACTGCATAGTTCCGCTCTCACTCATAGTGATAGCTCTTCTCGCATATACCTTTGTTTAGATGGATGACATTGTAGTTGCAAGTATTCGAGACTTGCATGTATCGCTATTTTCGAGATGATGACAAGATACCACTTTGTGTTGGATGATGATTATGACGAGACTATTTGTATGTATATGCTATGATAACATTTGTGGTCTCGCAGGCATTTGTGTATCATGATGACATTTGTATGTGCTAAAGATTCTTCTATATAGCCTGTTGAAATACAAAACAAATATGCCGAAAAAAACAAAAAACTAATAAAATTAGCAGTAGCGAGTGGAGAAAAGTTAGCAGCAGCGCGGTTGTAGCAGCAGCACGCCCAGGGGAAGCGCGCTATAGCTATTAGCAGCAGCGAGCTTCCTTTAAGCGCGCTGCTGCAACACTTGTGTAGCAGTAGCGCGGGTGAACCAGCGCTACTGCTATACATTAGCTGTAGCGCCTTATTAGTAGTGCCGGCCCCCGTGCTACTAATAGGCCCAAAACCCACGCTACTGCTAGGCTTTTCCCTAGTAGTGAAGTATTTGATGGCATGGAGATCATCTCTGCGAGCCATGTGGATATGAAGGATAAAGTCCTCAATCCAGACCCCAGTTTCTGTCGTTCCATTGTATGCCTCTATGTTCACGGGTTTGAATCCCTCTAGAAATTCGTGATCCATCACTTCATCGGTGAAGCATAGGGGGTGCGCGGCACCCCTGTATTTGGATGTGTCATGGCGTTCTGATGGTTGTAGTATTCGGTTTTGGTTCTGTGCCGGAGCGCGCTTCCTAGATCCATAGATGGACCTGGTTATACCTGCTTTTTGGCGTGAGTCCTCACGTGAATCGTGTGCTGACTTATGTGCGGCATCGTTAGCCGCCCTGTAGCGGCCACGGGGTGGTTGATCCGGCTGATTGGCCGTTTTACTTTTCGGCTGTGTAGGCTCTAAGGCCTCGTCGTCGAATTCAGGCAGCAGTTGCGCTTTGGATAGCTCTTCGTGTGGCGACTGCCACCGTAGTTTTCTGCGGTGTCGAGCACTTTGTTCCATCTACTATTGAGTGTATTTTGCGCGGCCTTAAGCCTTTGCTTCTGTTTCTTTAGACTCCTCGTTGTGGCAATAAGCCTTCTATGGAGGTTCTCTTGCTCCAAGTCCCTTTTCGGGATGATGTGTGCATCATCGTTCGGACTGTTCTCCTCTCCGGGGGCAGGTTGGTGAGCTTTATCTTCGGCATCGCCTTGATCGAACAGCGGCTCCGTACTATGTTCGATGTCCGCTGGCTCATCTTGCTCTGTCGCTGGGTCCATGTGGTTGTCGTTTCCTCTGGAGTCGACCGGGGTATTATTCTTTCTTGCGCTGTTATCGCTGTTTTTGCCGAGGCGGGATTTGGAGCGGCGCCTACGCCATTGCTTTGGTTGCTTCTCAAGGAGCTATCCTTCGCTGCATCCTTCCACTCCTTGTCATTGTTTTCTTTGGGTGTATCCACCATGTATATATCATGTGATGATGTGGCGGTCCAGCGCCCTGTGTGCGGTGGTTCTTGTTTGTCTCCTGCATCGTCGTCCATACCGTCGATGTCTTCGTAGCCGAAATCGAGCATGTCGGTTAAGTCGTCGAGAGTGGATATTATGTGGGTGGTGGGTGGGGAACGAATTTCTTCGTCATCCGCTTCCCACTCAAGCCGGACATAGTTCGGCCAAGGGTATCCTGTCAAGGAGAGAGACTTTAATGAATTTAGCACGTCACCTAGGGGCGAGTGCTGAAAGATATCTGCGGAGGAAAACTCCATGATCGGTGCCCAATCAGATTCGGTAGGCACGGACGCAGGCGGTTAGGAGCCCATGGCCGGGGACGAATCCAAGTGTCCGGTAACACAGGTCTCATAAGAGGTGAAGTCAGTATTCGGCTCTATCGCCGCTGAGTTTGCGGCCTCCGTGGTGGGGTCCATCCACCCGTCCTCAGAGGTCACAATCTGCTCCGGATTAAGGGCCGGAGTAGCTGCAGGTGTGATCTCCCGAACACCGTCTGACGGTAGAGCTAAGTCATGCTCGTCATGACTGTGCGGGACACCTGACATGGGCTCGAATCTGTCAAAGATCAAGTCTCCACGGATGTCGGAAGTATAGTTTAAGTTTCCAAACCTGACCTGATGGCCAGGGGAATGATGATTAGGGAGGGAAAATATTCATTTTCCATAAAAATAATCTTTGGAATATTTTCTTAAATGAAAAATATTCATTTCCCTCCAAAAACCCTAGCTAGCTCTTTATGCTCCAAAGCAACCCCAATTTTTATGGCCCAGAGAAATCTGAGAAAATTGACAAATATTCTTTGAACCCTAGGGCACCTTCCTGAACAAAAATATTTCATCACTTTTTGGAATATTTTTGGTACAGAAAATATTTTCTGTTCTGGACAGAAATGGTGGTTTCTATTGCAACTACCATTTTACTTGCTCCATTGTGCCTGGGTTTTCTTGTGCATTTTCACCTTAGTAACTCTTGGGTAACCTCCAAATCACAACCTCTAACTCCCAGCCATTTGGCCTCAGTAACCTCTTAAAGTTACTGACCAGAAACTTACCTGGCATGTAAAAACTTCTCTACTGCACCTGGATCCAAACCAAAGCATGGTAACCTCTCAATATACCACGAACAACTCGCCAGACATGAAGTTTAGGCTTAGCTCAGCCTGATGTCATAGTCCACGCCGTGACCGCGTTGGTCCAGGGATGCTGGCATGTGTGTCGACGCGCTCTGAGTGCTGCCGAGCGCTCTATTTCGCGCGTGCCCGCTTCCCCGACTGCCTTAGCACGCCAACCTTCACCGCCATCTTCGTCTCAACTCCCTTTACTCCTCCCTGGCGCTCGCCGACACTGGAGCTCGCAGCAGCGAGCACGGGCACAGTCCGGCCAACCCAACAGTGCAGTGAGCATTGTGCTCCTCGCCTTCCCCTCATTCCTGTGCTCGTCACCGTTCGCCAACAGTTGCCGCATGAGTTGCGTCGCCTTCTCCCCCTCTCAGTTACGCCGCTCGTCACCGGGCGCCGTGGACAGGTGTCGACCGGCAGAGCCCAAACCCCCTCTCCGCTCGCCTATAATCGGAGCCGCCCCCAGCCTCCTCGAGCACCATCCAGCACTCCCACACACCCCACAAGCGAGTAGGAAGCCGTAGTCCGGACGGGCAGGCCGCGGGCCGCCGTCCTCGAGCTCGAGCTCGCCAGCGATCCCCTCTGGTCGCCGTGGTAGCTCCAGCCCCACCCAGGCCAGGGCAATCCTTCCAGGGCCTCCGCCTCTCTCCGGTGAAGCCATCCCATCCCTCTGGAGCCCCTGGAGTAGCCTCTGCTCACCGTCTTCCTCATCTCCAGCGACCACTGTGTTCTGCCTCCGCTTGCGAGGTTGATTCCGACGCCGTCTGACCACCCCTAGCTACGCTACAAGTACGGGCAGGTGCGCCTCCGTCCCCTCTTGCCATCCCTCCCTCTCGTTTTGGCCAAGGAGCCCTCATCGCCGGCAAGAGCTCCGACGAAGCCGCGGCTCCCTCTGTTTCTTTCTCCCCTCCTCCTCACCTGACTACCGGGGCTTGCTAGTCAGCCACTCTGTACGCGCGCGAAGCAGTACGAGTGGTGGTGCCCTGGGCTTTATGACTTCGACGTCACCCCCAGTATGTTTATTTTTATTCAAATTCATTTGAATTTACATAACACTTCAAACAGAGTTTCAGCTTTCGGAGAAAAGAGATATCTATGGTTCAAACTATGGGCGAACTCGTGCCTTGAAGGCAAAAGCTGTCTCCTCATCTGAAGAAGAATCTGATAGTAGTTCTGATGATCCTGAAGACATTGGAAGGGAACTTGTTATGCTTGTCAAGAAGTTCCAAAAATTCACCAAGAATAAAGGCTTCAGAAAGTCTTCCCGATCAAGTTCAAGGAATGATGAAGCTCCTGCTCATGACTACAAGAAGAAAACATGTCACAAGTGCAAGAAATCTGGCCACTTCATCTCTGAGTGTCCACAGTGGGACAATGAGAACAAAAAGAAGAAGAAGAGCAAGGAATATGACTCTGACGACAAGAAGAAGAAGAAGAAATACTCAAAGTCTTCTTCCAAGTCTTCCTCAAAGTCTTCATCACACAAAAAGAGCTCATCTGGCAAGGCACGTGCGTTTGTTGGCAAGGAAATGGATTCAGAGGAGGAGTTTGCTTCTGAGGAGGCGGAGGTGGAGTCTGAGGAGGAATCCGACTCAGGCGTCGCAAGTCTGGCTACAGCATACGTTGCCAAGTCCATCTTCAACACTGAAGACAATGACTTCATCACCGACACCGATGTGAATGACAAGGACTACTCCGCTTCTACCTACTGCTTCATGGCACGCGGTGCCAAGGTAAACACACGCACTACTCACTATCAAACATCTAGTGACGATGACTCTGATTGTGGTTCAAAACCTAGCTACAAAACACTTGCTAAAATTGCAACTGAACAACAGAAAGCTATGGAACATATTCAAAAACTGTTAGACAGAAGCGATGATCTGTTAGGTGCTGAAATGACTCGATCTGAATCCTTAATTGAAGACATAAAAAATCTTCACGTTAAGTATCAGGAACTTGAAAGTCGTCATGAAACTCTCTCAACAACTCATGAAAATCTTTCCTATGATTATCTTCAAAGGAAGCAAGATCTTGAGAAATTGAGAGCGGTTCATGAAGATCTTCAAACGGAAAACGAGTCACTTCGCGCCAAACAGATCAGTCCCGCTCAGGAAGGATTTGAACCACCGTGTCTTAAATGCATTGAGCGTGATAATGCTACTTCTGTAGCTGAATGTTCTACTGCTACTGCTATTGCAATATCTTCAACTGTTGATGCGGTAACTAACCCCTCTGCTGAGGATACCACCGCTATTGCTGATGAGAATGCTAGGTTGAAGACATTGCTTGAAACAGGGATGTACAAAAGTCTTAAAGGGCATTGGACGCTATGTGATGTCCTGAAAAAGCAGATTCTGAACCGAAACCCTAGGAAAGAGGGTGTAGGGTTCGTAAGGAAAATGAATGAAGATGGCTCTTACTGGAAACCTGAGCAGTACCCCAAAACCATGTGGGTTGCTGCAAAGGAACCTTCAGCAGATCCATCCAATCTATCTGGCTTCACTTGTGCTAACCCCATTATCATTGATGAATCCTTTGATGCAAACTATATACTGTTTAAGAATCAGAATGGTGAAGTGTTTGCCTGGTACATTGGTACTAACTGCAGGAATGGACCGCCTATGAAGAAGATCTGGGTTCTGAAAAGGTGTCTGGAGAGTCTTCCTGTGAATGTCATCATGACACCTCACGTGAAGAAGACAAACCTGAGACCAAAGGTTTCATACGGTCCAAAGGCTTCATACAGACAGAGGACTCACCTGAGTCGCACTAACGCAAATGTTTTGCAGGAAAATCATACTCAGGCATATGAATATGAGAGCGGTTCATCAAACCGCCCTGTTCATAAGACCAAGAACTATTCTGCTTATTCTTATGAGTACTATTGTCCGCCTACAAGACTGTTTGCTAAGGCTTCAAAGCCAAAATTCTCAGATGCTGCACTTAGACTTATTGCTTCTAAGCCACCCTTGAAGATGTGGGTTATTAAGAAGGCTTAACTCTCTTTTGTAGGGAAAGGTCTCCAGCAGAAAACCAAAATCATCTGACGCTATTGCTGGGGACCTTAAACATCTTGTAGGGCGCAAGATCAAATGCCCAAATGGTCTTACTATGTACTTTGTACCTGAATCGCTTGCTACTCTCCCTATTAGTCCTAACCTGGATCTAAGCTTTCATAACCCATTGGTTTGTCAAATGTTTTTGCTTCACAATGCTCTTGGTGAAGCCTATCCCCCTAACTGCACTATAGGGTACGACAGCAACGTCTTCAGAATGGATTATTGACAGCGGGTGTACAAATCACATGACTGGCAAAAGAAGTCTTCTTATGGACTCAACCTTATGTCCATCCGACAAGAGCCACATCACATTTGCTGACACTGGTAAAAGTAAGGTATTGGGTCTAGGTAAAGTTGCAATCTCAAGGGATCAACACATGGATAAAGTCATGCTTGTTGAATCCCTTGGCTTCAACTTAATGTTTGTCTCAATGCTTTGCGATTTGAACATGATCGTAATGTTTGGAAAATACCGTTGCCTTGTACTAATGGAATCTGACAAGTCTCTAGTGTTTGAAGTGTATCGAAAAGATGATCTATACGTGGTAGATTTCTCAGCAGGACCACAGCTTGCAGTATGTCTTCTAGCAAAGGCTTCAGAATGCTGGCTCTGGCATCGGAGGCTTGGACATGCTGGCATGAGGAACCTCCACACCCTTGCGAAGAAGAACCATGTCATAGGCATCGAGGGCGTCAAGTTCAAGAAAGACCACTTATGCGGTGCCTGTGAAGCAGGGAAGATGACGAGGGCCAAACATCCCTCGAAGACAATCATGACTACTACTCAACCCTTCGAACTGCTTCACATGGATCTTTTTGGTCCCACTCATTACTCAACTCTGACTACTACTGCTTGCCTCTATGGCTTCGTTATTGTTGATGATTATTCTAGATATACTTGGGTGCACGTAATCCTTTACAAGACTGAAGTGCAGGATGTCTTCAGACGCTTCACCAATCGAGCTATGAACAATTTTGCCGCCAAGATAAAGCATCAGAAGTGACAATGGCACTGAATTCAAGAACACTAGCCTTGATACATATCTTGATACCTTGGGCATCACACATGAATTCTCAGCCCCGTACACGCCACAACAGAATGGCGTCGTCGAACGCAAGAACAGAACACTAATTGAGATGGCCAGAACGATGCTAGATGAATACAAGACCCCAAGAAAATTCTGGCCCGAAGCCATTGATACTGCATGCCACACAATCAATCGTGTTTATCTTCACAAGCTACTGAACAAGACATCTTATGAGCTCCTTACTGGCAAAAGCCAAATGTCAGTTACTTCAGAGTATTTGGCGCAAGGTGCTGGATCAAGGACCCACATCACACCTCAAAATTTGCACCAAAAGCACATGAGGGTTTTATGCTTGGATATGGAAAGGATTCGCACTCCTACAGAGTCTTCAATCTCTTTCATTACAAAGTAGTTGAAACAGTGGATGTGCGGTTCGATGAGACCAACGGTTCACAAAGAGAGCAGCTGCCAAGTGTGCTAGACGAAGTTCCATCCAGTGAATCAATCAAGCTAATGGGAACTGGAGAAATTATACCTTATGAAGCTCATCCTGAAGAAGAACTTATCATTTCAGCACCTGATCAACATGAAGACAATGCTCAGCCTGAAGACATTCCTTCCAACAACGACAATGAACAGCAAGAGCAAAGTCTTCGCCCTGTACATCCTCGCATTGCCAATGAAGTGCAGATTGAACGAATAATTGATAGCATCAATGCACCTGGTCCACTCACTCGTTCAAAGGCAACTCAGCTAGCAAAATTCTGTGGGCACTTCGCATTCGTCTCAATATCAGAACCCAAGAAAGTTGAAGAAGCCTTCATGGAACCTGAATGGATTCAAGCTATGCAAGAAGAGCTTCAACAGTTTGAGCTGAATAATGTATGGGAACTGGTTAAGCGTCCTGATCCACGGAAGCACAATATAATAGGCACCAAATGGATATACCACAACAAGCAAGATGAGCATGGTCAAGTTGTCAGAAACAAAGCTCGTCTCGTTGCTCAAGGATATACTCAAGTGGAAGGCATTGACTTCGATGAAACATTTGCTCCTGTGGCTAGACTTGAAGCCATACGCATACTGCTGGCCTATGCAAATGATCATAACATACTCCTATATCAAATGGATGTGAAGAGTGCCTTTCTCAATGGCAAGATTGAAGAAGAAGTGTATGTTGCACAACTGCCTGGCTTTGAAAATCCAAAACATCCTGACATGGTATACAAGCTCAACAAGGCACTGTATGGCCTCAAACAAGCCCCTATAGGGCCTGGTATGACACACTCAAATACTTCCTGAAGAGCAAAGGCTTCATACCTGGTTCCCTAGATCCCACTCTTTTCATGAAGACATATGATGGTGAACTGTTTGTGTGCCAAATATATGTGGATGACATTATCTTCGGCTGCACCAATCAGAAGTACAGTGAAGAGTTTGGATATATGATGCAAGAGCAATATCAGATGTCCATGATGGGGGAGCTGAAGTTCTTCCTTGGTCTTCAAATACGACAACAACACAATGGCATCTTCATATCTCAAGAGAAGTATCTCAAAGATTGCCTGAAGAAGTTCGGTATGCAAGACTGCAAAGGCTTCACAACACCAATGCCAGCCAAACATCATCTGGGTCCTGACGACAATGGTAAAGAGTTCGATCAAAAGGTATATCACTCCATGATTGGTTCTTTACTTTATCTATGTGCATCTAGGCCAGATATTATGCTTAGTGTTTGCATGTGTGCTCAATTTCAAGCGGCACCAAAGGAGTCGCATCACTTAGCTGTGAAGCGAATTCTTCGATATTTGGCTCACACCCCAACTCTAGGATTATGGTATCCAAAGGGCTCAGAGTTTGATCTGGTTGGATTCTCGGATGCTGATTATGCTGGTGACAAAGTTGATCGCAAGCCTACATCATGCACATGTCACTTTCTGGGACGATCACTTGTATGTTGGTCTTCAAAGAAGCAGAACTGTGTATCTCTCTCCACTGCTGAATCTGAATACATTGCTGCTGGATCTTGCTGCGCTCAGCTTCTGTGGATGAAGCAAACACTCAAGGACTATGGCATTCATCTGAAGCAAGTGCCACTTTACTGCGACAACAAAAGCACCATCAAGATTGCCAACAACCCAGTTCAGCACTCGAAGACAAAGCACATTGAAATTTGTCATCACTTTCTCAGAGATCATGTTCTGAAGGAAGACATTGATATCATACACGTCAACACTGAAGAGCAATTGGCAGATATCTTCACCAAGCCCTTGGATGAGAAGAGGTTTTGCAAGTTACAGTGTGAGCTAAATATCCTGGAATCCTCAAATGTCCTATGATTAGGCACACATCCTAACCCATATGCATATTGATGACTTAGATGTGCAACACATGAAGTGAAGTATATCTTCAATCAATGAAGACATACATTTTAAGTGTGAATACATTAATGTGGAATTTGACTTCGGAGCGCCACGATAATTGTGCGCCGTGTCTGGGTCTAATACTTCCTATACGGTGGGTAACGCCACCACCAAACGTTCTATTTTGAAGTGTTTCACTCATGGCATTACCTTGCAATGTCTTCACATTCGGTTTGGCTTCAAACTCAACATATTTTCATGATTATCTTCACTATGTTGATTATATATATATATATATATATATATATATATATATATATATATATATATATATGCTAGTGTTCTGTCCTCTACAGCATTCACTTATAGCTATGTCTTTGTGTTGAATCTTTTGAACTAAGTGAATGTGATCGGACCCCAACTTCTCTATGCTTTCTATCTCAAACTCTATCTCTCCAAGTCATATGCATTCTATTGAAACCGTCGAATGTCTTCTCTGCGTCCTTGTCAGCAGAAGATACAGAGACAACCATTAAGTCCGTTTTCAATGCTCATTCCTCCACATGAAATCCGGAGAAGTAGGAATGACCACCCGACAATCCAGGCTTGCGTGGGACGTGGAACAAACCCCAAAATTCTGCATACTGGCCACGTGTTCCTCAGATGCAAATCGCCAGGGGCACCTGTGTAATAGCACAGTGCCACCCCTGTGCCTATAAATACACACTCACAGCGGTAATTATCTCTTCTTCCACCCTCGCACGAACCCTAGCGCCACCGCTAGCTCTCGACAACGCCGGCGACGAAGCGCTTCTCTGCCGCAACCTCTCCTACGTCGTCTTCACGCCGACCGCGGACATCGTCCTCTCTGTCGTCGCCGTAGGTGTCCTCCGTCGCCAAGTTAGGGCATGGACGAGTGAACTGCTCGGCCTCATCTCCCACATCTTGGTTCAAGGGACTACAGTGAATGAGCCTGCAGCTGACACTGAGTCTGATGACGTGCCTGCAGTTCCGAAGCCAAAGCAATTGAAGAAGCCAAAAGCTTCAAAGCCAGCCCCCTCACCAAAAATCTCAAGGGCGAAGCCATTGGCAACTGCACCTCCTGAAGACAGTGTGCAGTCTGAAGATTTATCACGCGTCTCCAAGCACCAGAAGGACGAGATGCCTCTGTCTCACACTGGAAAAGAGCTAACAGCTGCTGCCATTCTATGCAATGACGACATTGATCTGTCAAGTGATGAAGATCTTGCAGATGACGCTCTTGAGCAACTCATCAAGAGCAAAGAAGAAGCAGAAATCTTCAATGATCTGCCTCTCTTTGATGTCACCATCATCCACAACTTCATTGACGAATGGTTTGACACGCCAAACATCAGCTTTGAAGATCTGCAGCTACCCATTGGCCTCAGTGTCGCCTTCCAAGGAGCCATTGCTTAAGAACTTGCTATTGCCCAGCGCATTGTTGAACTGAAGCAGAAGATTGACTATGAAAAGGCTCAGTTCAAGAAGCAGATGGCCAAGCTCAGCGTGCAAGAAGTGAAGAACTTCAAGACAATGATGCACGAGCTCAAGGAAGCCTTTGTGAAGAAGCGTGCAGAAGCTCAGGGGGCGCATGAGCGCATGAAGACTCTGGCTGACAGATGTGTACAAGCCTATAATGAGGCTGAGAAGCGCAAAGCACTTGGGCATCCTGGCATCGACCCCAGGATGGCCGCAAAGAAGAAGAAGAAGCCTGCTACGGCTGAATCTGATGCACCAAGGTAAGAAGCAGTTCCGATTGTCTTCCCAACAAGAATGACTGGCTCGAAGCCAAAGAGCCGGTCAACAGCTTCAGAGCTCAAGAAGACAAGAACTGCAGAGGCTGAAGCCAGAAAGAGGAAACACTCTGAAGCCTCTCCTACTGCCCCCACCAAGAAAAAGAGAAAGACCAAGAAAGCTCGGGCTGCTCCCACAGAGCCCTTGATAGTTGAGCCCATTTCTATGGATTATCCTGACGCAGAACGTCAACTGACAGTTCATGAGCCTGCTTCCACAGAGGCTCTTGAAGCTGAAGACATTCCAGCAGCTGATCCCATTGCTGCTGAAGACATTGATCATCATGACAATGTAGAAGATGATGCAGTCCTTCCTCAGTTTGAAAACAGCGAACTCATCAGCATTGGTCGTCCACTGACGCCAATTGCACAGGATGCTTCATGGGCGGATCGCCCACAAGAGGAAGAAGACTATGAGGCCCAGCCCACTCCAACTCCACAGGCGTCGTCTGCATTCCGCAGACTTCGCAAAGGTCCAAGGCCTCAAGTCTATGATGAAGACATTCCGGCTGCATCAGCCCTAGAAGAAGAAGTACCACAAGATCCCACTCCCCTGCTCCACCAAGAAGAAGTTCTCCAGGAGAACGTGCCTGTGACCGACCGTCCATCTAGTCAAGTGGAGGATGAAAATCTTGAGGCTGCCACAACCAATAACGAAGCTAATGTGGAGCCCTCCCCCGCAAAAGCTTCAGGAGAATACGGTGAATGCTGTGATGGTTTGGGAGTCTACCTTGAAGACTTACCAGAGTTATTGGGTGAGGTCTATGTGACCTTAGCTCAAGGAGAATACGGTGAGGACTGGGTGTTCTGAAGTACGTGTTCAGGACTGGGTGTCTGGGACTGTGTGTCCTAAGGTTTAAATACCTAGCCGCTCCAACCAGACGTATAGTTGTCATAGCAACTGGAATTGGTCCAACAAATCATTGTCTTGAACGAGTCACTGGTTTCATCTTCACTTCACTTTACTTACTATTCCTCCTTGTGAAGTCATTGTATGTTTGCTTTATCATTTATCTTCACTGAGTGACTGCGTGTTCTGTTTGGCTTCACAATATCTTCCTACCTGATCCTTACTACCTAGCTGCTATTAGTCTTTGTGCTTTCACTTCATTGAATACTTGACTATGGTTTGCCTAGTGTAGCCTACCTTCCGCTGCATGGTAACAGGTTTATTTTTTATCGTTTGTCTTCAAAACTCCCATGTTCTGAAGACTTTCATAAAAATCGCCTATTCACCCCCCTCTAGTCGATATAACGCACTTTCAGTTGGTAACACCAACCGGTACTAAAGGTCCCCCATACCAGGGCGCGAGCTCACGCCATGTGGTGGCACTTTAGCGCCGGTTCATGCCGGACCGGTACTAAAGGGGGGGGGGGCTTTAGTGACCACCCTTTAGTGCCAGTTATGGAACCGGCACTAAAGGCCCTTACGAACCGGCGCTAAAGCTCCGTTTTCTACTAGTGAATGGGGATTGCCTAAACCCATAGCATCAAAGGAATTCACCAGATTCACCTAAAATATTTTCAGTAAATCCAAATTGCTTTCAAAAATGCTCATCATTTATGGAAAATGCTGTAAACAGTACCAGATGTGATGCACATTTTTCCATGACACATTTGGGTTCTGAATTAAATCATACATTTTTCCATGACCCCCCTTTCCTTCTCTTCTCCCCCTCTCCTTCCTTCCCCCTTCCCCCTCCTAGTTGGACTAGGAAAGGGGGAGTCCTACTCCTACTAGGAGGAGGACTCCTCCCCTCCTTGGCACGCCTCCAAGGGCCGACCGGCCTCCCCCTTGCTCCTTTATATACGAGGGCAGGGGCACCCTAGAACACACAAGTTGATCATTGATCCCATAGCTGTGTGCGGTGCCCTCTCCACCATAATCCACCTCGGTCATATCACCATAGTCCTTAGGCGAAGCCCTGCGCCGGTAGCTTCATCATCACCGTCATCACGCCATCATGCTTACGAAACTCTCCCTCGACACTTAGCTAGATCAGGAGTTCGTGGGACATCACCGAGCCGAACGTGTGCAGATCGCGGAGGTGCCGTACTTCCGGTACTAGGATCGTTCGGATCGTGAAGACGTACGACTACATCAACCGCGTTGTCATAATGCTTCTACTTATGGTCTACGTGGGTACATGTACAACACTCTTCCCCTCTCATTGCTATGCATCACCATGATAGATCTTGCGTGTGCGTAGGATTGTTTTTTGAAATTACTTCGTTCCCCAACATGTACAACCCTTGGCCCCTCTGGTGTCTAGATAAACTGGAGGGTCTAGTCCGTAGAGGCTATCCGAATTCATATAGGCTAGACATCTAGGGTTTAGCCATTACGATCTCGAGGTAGATCGACTCTTGTAACCCCTATACTCATTAAATACAATCAAGCAGGATGTAGGGTTTTGCCTCCATTAAGATGGCCCGAACCTGGGTAAACGTTGTGTCTCCTGTATCCCTTGTTACCTTCGATCCTCAGATGGACAGTTCGGGACCCCCTACACGAGATCGGCCGATTTTGACACCGACACTCCTGTCATGTGGTTAGTAGCTCCAGTATCAATTATCCATGATTTTCACTAGGCTTGGTGTGATTCCATACCTTGGGTGATGGGATTAAAGATAGAATCAAGTTTGGAGGAACCTTGGGACGAAGATGAGCCTTCGGAGAGTTTGAGCTTGGATTTGAAATACTCAAGAGCTTGCATGTCTACCACAGGTAGTTCCCCTGCAGATGCATTGTAATTATCTTGTCTTTTGTTTGAACCCCGAGCTCCCCCTAGATGAGATCTCCCTTTATCCCACCAAGGTGGATAACCATGCAACTCAAAACACTCACCCTTGGTGTGTCCTTTTCTCTTGCAATGGTCACAAAGCAATTTGCTTTTATCCACCTTACCAAAAGAATTTGTAGCATGACAAGGTTGTATGAATAATGCAGCACGAGCATCTGCATGCTCCTGACCATCCTCCTTCGGTTGTGCCAAATGAGTCTCCTCCTCAATCATGCTAGAAATAATATCATCAAGACTAGGCCACTCAGGCATTCCAAATATCAATTGACGACAAAGGTTTAGTTCATGGTCTAGGCCATCAAGAAATAGCTTGCTCACAAATGACTCAAACCACACATGATGAATTGCCGAGTCATCCTTGTGAACAGGTTCAAAAGGGTGATGATAATGTAAGTCTCTGTATAATTTTTTTACTTCACCTGCATACTCTGTTATCGATCTTGAGCGCTGCTTCAAATTAGTTAACTCATGCATGATATTGGTGGCTTGCATTTTATTTGTTTCCCTACAAATTGTTTCTTCAAAGATGACTAGACCTCACAAACAGTGCACATGCCTTCCACTTGTTCTCTAATTTTGGTTCCATACTTCCCAACATCCATACTAGTACTTTATCATTGATTTGTTTCCTGCATGCACCGCCTTTCTCCAAACTTTCTTCATTGCCAACAAGTAAATAATCATAGTCATTGGTGCTCAAAATCAATTTGGCATGGCATGCCCAACTGATGTAGTCACCGGGTCCTGATAGTCGGACTGAATTTGGCTCAAGTGTATTCTTAACTGGCTCAGGAGCAGCCTTTGATTGCTGCTGGTGCTCAAGCAGTTTGCTAAATATTTCATACATCTTATTAACACTAGAATCCCCTGTTTTTCTTTACTTGGATCTCCCATGGTTCAGTGAGCAAGAATATATTCCAACACTAGTACTTGGTTCTTCTTCTCAAACACATGCAACACAGAGAGGAACCAACTAGTACAGGTCAACAATGTGCCAAAGAGAGGAACCAACCAGTTTTCCGTTTCGACAATTTTTTAAAATCACAAAATTCCAAAGGGAAAATGGATTTTTTGGGCGTTTTAGACGTTTTTTAAACGTTTTTAGCGTTTAGTGCTAGGGTTTAGATTTCAGAGTTTAGGGTTAGGTTTTATGGTTTAAACCCTTAGTTTTTATTGTTTAGCATAGAGTTTCCGACGTTTTAAGTCCCGAGTTTAGGGTTTAGGACAATTTTTGAAATGACCAAATTGTAAAAGGAAAAAAGATATGCTCTAATTTATGTTTTTTTGAATTTTGGTTAAATCTTGTCAAACCGGTCAAACAACTGATTCAAGAAATATAGAGTGTTACTTAATAATTACGCAATACTATTAGTGTTACTAAATAAGTATCTCAGTTTTTTTGAATTTTGGCCAAATCTGGTCAAACTGTGGTCAAACTATGGTCAAGCTACTTATTCACGAAATATTAGTGTTACTACATAATTACTGTTTTTTAGAATAATGGTTTCAAACTCAAGCGATGAAATGTGTGACTTCATGCTCAAGCTAAACTACTGAGGGTTAATAGGATTGACAGCTTACATTTGTCAGGAAAACAACAAGTGCAGACTTGGAATGTAGGGGGGAATAGAACTCCGAAGTTAAGCGTGCTCAGGCTGGGGGAGTGAGATGATGGGTGACCGTCCGGGAAGTCAGGCGATTTGGAATGAGTGATCCACACTTGAGCAGTTAAGAGAGGTGATTAGAGACTAAATTATCAAATAATTCAGGAAAACTAAAAATAAAAAAAATAAAAAAAAATCCAAAATTTTCAAAAAACATTCAAAAAAAACAACCTTTAGTACCGGTTGGTAACACCAACCGGTACTAAAGGTCCCCCATACCAGGGCGCGAGCTCACGCCACGCGGTGGCACTTTTGCGCCGGTTTGTGCCGAACCGGTACTAAAGGGGGGGGGCTTTAGTGACCACCCTTTAGTGCCAGTTATAGAACCGGCACTAAAGGCCCTTACGAACTGGCGCTAAAGCTCCGTTTTCTACTAGTGAATGGGGATTGCCTAAACCCATAGCATCAAAGAATTCACTAGGTTCACCTAAAATATTTTCAGTAAATCCAAATTGCTTTCAAAAATGCTCATCATTTATGGAAAATGTTGTAAACAGTACTAGAGGTGATGCACATTTTTCCATGACACATTTGGGTTCTGAATTAAATCATACATTTTTCCATGACCCCCCTTTCCTTCTCTTCTCTCCCTATCCTTCCTTCCCCCTTCCTCCTCCTAGTTGGACTAGGAGAGGGGAGTCCTACTCCTACTAGGAGGAGGACTCCTCCCCTCCTTGGCACGCCTCCAAGGGCCGGCCGGCCTCCCCCCTTGCTCCTTTATATACGAGGGCAGGGGCACCCTAGAACACACAAGTTGATCATTGATCCCTTTGCCATGTGCGGTGCCCTCTCCACCATGATCCACCTCGGTCATATCGTCATAGTGCTTAGGCGAAGCCCTGCGCCGGTAGCTTCATCATCACTGTCATCACGCCATCGTGCTAACGAAACTCTCCCTCGACACTTAGCTAGATCAGGAGTTCGTGGGACATCACCGAGCCGAATGTGTGCAGATCGCGGAGGTGCCGTACTTCCGGTACTAGGATCGGTCGGATCGTGAAGACGTACGACTACATCAACCGCGTTGTGATAATGCTTCTGCTTATGGTCTACGTGGGTACGTGTATAACACTCTTCCCCTCTCATTGCTATGCATCACCATGATAGATCTTGCATGTGCATAGGATTGTTTTTTGAAATTACTACGTTCCCCAACATGTACAACCCTAGGCCCCTCTGGTGTCTATATAAACTGGAGGGTCTAGTCCGTAGAGGCTATCAGAATTCATATAGGCTAGACATCTAGGGTTTAGCCATTACGATCTCGAGGTAGATCAACTCTTGTAACCCCTATACTCATTAAATACAATCAAGCAGGACGTAGGGTTTTACCTCCATTAAGATGGCCTGTACTTGGGTAAACGTTGTGTCTCCTGTATCCCTTGTTACCTTCGATCCTCACACGCACAGTTCGGGACCCCCTACACGAGATCGGCCGGTTTTAACACCGACACTCCTGTCATGTGGTTAGTAGCTCCAGTATCAATTATCCATGATTTTGACTAGGCTTGGTGTGATTCCATACCTTGGGTGATGTCATTAAAGATAGAATCAACTTTGGAGGAACCTTGGGATGAAGATGAGCCTTCGGAGAGTTTGAGCTTGGATTTGAAATCTTCAAGAGCTTGCATGTCTACCACAGGTAGTTCCCCTGCAGATGCATTGTAATTATCTTGTCTTTTGTTTGAACCCCGAGCTCCCCATAGCTGAGATCTCCCTTTATCCCACCAAGGTGGATAACCATGCAACTCAAAACACTCACCCTTGGTGTGTCCTTTTCTCTTGGAATGGTCACAAAGTAATTTGCTTTTATCCACCTTACCAAAAGAATTTGTAGCATGACAAGGTTGTATGGATAATGCAGCACGAGCATCTGCATGCTCCTGACCATCCTCCATCGGTTGTGCCAAACGAGTCTCCTCCTCAATCATGCTAGAAATAATATCATCAAGACTAGGCCACTCAGGCATTGCAAATATCAATTGACGATAGAGGTTTAGTTCATGGTCTAGGCCATCAAGAAATAGCTTGCTCACAAATGACTCAAACCACACATGATGAATTGCCAAGTCATCCTTGTGAACAGGTTCAAAAGGGTGATGATAATGTAAGTCTTTGTATAATTTTTTTACTTCACCTGCATACTCTGTTATAGATCGTGAGCGCTGCTTCAAATTAGTTAACTCGTGCATGATATGGGTGGCTTGCATTTTATTTGTTTCCCTACAAATTGTTTCTTCAAAGATGACCAGACCTCACAAACAGTGCCCATGCCTTCCACTTTTTCTCTAATTTTGGTTCCATACTTCCCAACATCCATACTAGTACTTTATCATTGATTTGTTTCCTGCATGCACCGCCTTTCTCCAAACTTTCCTCATTGCCAACAAGTAAATAATCATAGTCATTGGTGCTCAAAATCAATTTGGCATGGCTTGCCCAACTGATGTAGTCACCAGGTCCATATAGTCGGGCTGAATTTGGCTCAAGTGTATTCTTAACTGGCTCAGGAGTAGCCTTTGATTGCTGCTGGTGCTCAAGCAGTTTGCTAAATATTTCATACATCTTATTAACACTAGAATCCCCTGTTTTTTCTTTACTTGGATCTCCCATGGTTCAGTGAGCAAGAATATATTCCAACACTAGTACTTGGTTCTTCTTCTCAAACACATGCAACACACAGAGGAACCAACTAGTACAGGTCAACAATGTGCCAAAGAGAGGAACCAACCAGTTTTCCATTTCGACAATTTTTTAAAATCACAAAATTCTAAAGGGAAAATGGAGTTTTTGGGCGTTTTAGACGTTTTTAGACGTTTTTAGCGTTTAGCGCTAGGGTTTAGTTTTCAGAGTTTAGGGTTAGGTTTTATGGTTTAAACCCTTAGTTTTTACTGTTTAGCATAGAGTTTCCGACGTTTTAAGTCCCGAGTTTAGGGTTTAGGACAATTTTTGAAATGACGAAATTGTAAAAGGAAAAAAGATATGCTCTAATTTATGTTTTTTTTGAATTTTGGTTAAATCTTGTCAAACCAGTCAAACAACTGATTCAAGAAATATAGAGTGTTACTTAATAATTACGCAATACTATTAGTGTTACTAAATAAGTATCTCAGTTTTTTTTAATTTTGGCCAAATCTAGTCAAATTGTGGTCAAACTATGGTCAAGCTACTTATTCAAGAAATATTAGTGTTACTACATAATTACTGTTTTTTAGAATAATAGTTTCAAACTCAAGCGATGAAATGTGTGACCTCATGCTCAAGCTAAACTACTGAGGGTTAATAGGATTAACAGCTTACATTTGTCAGGAAAACAAAAAGTGCAGACTTGGAATGTAGGGGGGAATAGAACTTCGAAGTTAAGCGTGCTCAGGCTGGGGGAGTGAGATGATGGGTGACCGGCCGGGAAGTCAGGCGATTTGGAATGAGTGATCCACACTTGAGCAGTTAAGAGAGGTGATTAGAGACTAAATTATCAAATAATTCAGGAAAATTAAAAATCAAAAAAAATTCCAAAATTTGCAAAAAACATTCAAAAAAAACCTTTAGTACCGGTTGGTAACACCAACCGGTACTAAAGGTCCCCCATACCAAGGCGCGAGCTCACGCCACGTGGTGGCACTTTAGCGCGGGTTCGTGCCGAACCGGTACTAAAGGGGGGGGCTTTAGTGACCACCCTTTAGTGCCAGTTATGGAACCGTCACTAAAGGCCCTTACGAACTGGCGCTAAAGCTCCGTTTTCTACTAGTGAATGGGGATTGCCTAAACCCATAGCATCAAAGAATTCACTAGGTTCACCTAAAATATTTTCAGTAAATCCAAATTGCTTTCAAAAATGCTCATCATTTATGGAAAATGCTGTAAACAGTACTAGAGGTGATGCACATTTTTCCATGACACATTTGGGTTCTGAATTAAATCATACATTTTTCCATGACCCCCCTTTCCTTCTCTTCTCTCCCTCTCCTTCCTTCCCCCTTCCTCCTCCTAGTTGGACTAGGAGAGGGGAGTCCTACTCCTACTAGGAGGAGGACACCTCCCCTCCTTGGCACGCCTCCAAGGGCCGGCCGGCCTCCCCCTTGCTCCTTTATATACGAGGGCAGGGGCACCCTAGAACACACAAGTTGATCATTGATCCCTTTGCCATGTGCGGTGCCCTCTCCACCATAATCCACCTCGGTCATATCGTCATAGTGCTTAGGCGAAGCCCTGCGCCGGTAGCTTCATCATCACCGTCATCACGCCGTCGTGCTAACGAAACACTCCCTCGACACTTAGCTAGATCAGGTGTTCGTGGGACATCACCGAGCCGAACGTGTGCAGATCGCGGAGGTGCCGTACTTCCGGTACTAGGATCGGTCGGATCGTGAAGACGTACGACTACATCAACCGCGTTGTGATAATGCTTCTGCTTATGGTCTACGTGGGTACGTGTACAACACTCTTCCCCTCTCATTGCTATGCATCACCATGATAGATCTTGCATGTGCATAGGATTGTTTTTTGAAATTACTACGTTCCCTAACATGTACAACCCTAGGCCCCTCTGGTGTCTATATAAACTGGAGGGTCTAGTCCGTAGAGGCTATCAGAATTCATATAGGCTAGACATCTAGGGTTTAGCCATTACGATCTCGAGGTAGATCAACTCTTGTAACCCCTATACTCATTAAATACAATCAAGCAGGACGTAGGGTTTTACCTCCATTAAGATGGCCTGAACTTGGGTAAACGTTGTGTCTCATGTATCCCTTGTTACCTTCGATCCTCAGACGCACAGTTCAGGACCCCCTACACGAGATCGGCCGGTTTTAACACCGACACTCCTGTCATGTGGTTAGTAGCTCCAGTATCAATTATCCATGATTTTGACTAGGCTTGGTGTGATTCCATAGCTTGGGTGATGTCATTAAAGATAGAATCAACTTTGGAGGAACCTTGGGATGAAGATGAGCCTTCGGAGAGTTTGAGCTTGGATTTGAAATCTTCAAGAGCTTGCATGTCCACCACAGGTAGTTCCCCTGCAGATGCATTGTAATTATCTTGTCTTTTGTTTGAACCCCGAGCTCCCCATAGCTGAGATCTCCCTTTATCCCACCAAGGTGGATAACCATGCAACTCAAAACACTCACCCTTGGTGTGTCCTTTTCTCTTGCAATGGTCACAAAGTAATTTGCTTTTATCCACCTTACCAAAAGAATTTGTAGCATGACAAGGTTGTATGGATAATGCAGCACGAGCATATGCATGTTCCTGACCATCCTCCTTCGGTTGTGCCAAACGAGTCTCCTCCTCAATCATGCTAGAAATAATATCATCAAGACTAGGCCACTCAGGCATTGCAAATATCAATTGACGATAGAGGTTTAGTTCATGGTCTAGGCCATCAAGAAATAGCTTGCTCACAAATGACTCAAACCACACATGATGAATTGCCAAGTCATCCTTGTGAACAGGTTCAAAAGGGTGATGATAATGTAAGTCTTTGTATAATTTTTTTACTTCACCTGCATACTCTGTTATAGATCGTGAGCGCTGCTTCAAATTAGTTAACTCATGCATGATATGGGTGGCTTGCATTTTATTTGTTTCCCTACAAATTGTTTCTTCAAAGATGACCAGACCTCACAAACAGTGCCCATGGCTTCCACTTTTTCTCTAATTTTGGTTCCATACTTCCCAACATCCATACTAGTACTTTATCATTGATTTGTTTCCTGCATGCACCGCCTTTCTCCAAACTTTCCTCATTGCCAACAAGTAAATAATCATAGTCATTGGTGCTCAAAATCAATTTGGCATGGCTTGCCCAACTGATGTGGTCACCAGGTCCATATAGTCGGACTGAATTTGGCTCAAGTGTATTCTTAACTGGTTCAGGAGCAGCCTTTGATTGCTGCTGGTGCTCAAGCAGTTTGCTAAATATTTCATACATCTTATTAACACTAGAATCCCCTGTTTTTTCTTTACTTGGATCTCCCATGGTTCAGTGAGCAAGAATATATTCCAACACTAGTACTTGGTTCTTCTTCTCAAACACATGCAACACACAGAGGAACCAACTAGTACAGGTCAACAATGTGCCAAAGAGAGGAACCAACCAGTTTTCCATTTTGACAATTTTTTAAAATCACAAAATTCCAAAGGGAAAATGGAGTTTTTGGGCGTTTTAGACGTTTTTTAGACGTTTTTAGCGTTTAGTGCTAGGGTTTAGTTTTCAGAGTTTAGGGTTAGGTTTTATGGTTTAAACCCTTAGTTTTTACTGTTTAGCATAGAGTTTCTGACGTTTTAAGTCCCGAGTTTAGGGTTTAGGACAATTTTTGAAATGACGAAATTGTAAAAGGAAAAAAGATATGCTCTAATTTATGTTTTTTTTGAATTTTGGTTAAATCTTGTCAAACCAGTCAAACAACTGATTCAAGAAATATAGAGTGTTACTTAATAATTACGCAATACTATTAGTGTTACTAAATAAGTATCTCAGTTTTTTTTAATTTTGGCCAAATCTGGTCAAATTGTGGTCAAACTATGGTCAAGCTACTTATTCAAGAAATATTAGTGTTACTACATAATTATTGTTTTTTAGAATAATAGTTTCAAACTCAAACGATGAAATGTGTGACTTCATGCTCAAGCTAAACTACTGAGGCTTAATAGGATTGACAGCTTACATTTGTTAGGAAAACAACAAGTGCAGACTTGGAATGTAGGGGGAATAGAACTTCAAAGTTAAGCGTGCTCAGGCTGGGGGAGTGAGAGGATGGGTGACCGGCCGGGAAGTCAGGCGATTTGGAATGAGTGATCCACACTTGAGCAGTTAAGAGAGGTGATTAGAGACTAAATTATCAAATAATTCAGGAAAATTAATAATCGAAAAAAAATCAAAAAAAATTTCCAAAATTTTCAAAAAAAAGTTTCAAAAAAAAACCTTTAGTACCTGTTGGTAACACCAACCAGTACTAAATGTCCCCCATACCAGGGCGCGAGCTCACGCCACGTGGTGGCACTTTAGCGTCGGTTCATGCCGAACCGGTTAGGGGGGGGCCTTTAGTGACCACCCTTTAGTGTCGGTTATGGAACCGGCACTAAAGGCCCTTACGAACCGGCGCTAAAGCTCTGTTTTCTACTAGTGAATGGGGATTGCCTAAACCCATAGCATCAAAGGAATTCACTAGGTTCACCTAAAATATTTTCAGTAAATCCAAATTGCTTTAAAAAATGCTCATCATTTATGGAAAATGTTGTAAACAGTACCAGAGGTGATGCACATTTTTCCATGACACATTTGGGTTCTAAATTAAATCATACCTTATTTGCATTTGGGCATTTAAATTTTATATATTATTTTAAATGTCCAAATATTCATGAACTGAAATGTTTGCTGTTGGAAATAATCCAAACAGTGGCCACAAGAAGTCTCATGATTTTTGAAAATGCTCTGGCATTTTTAATAAAGTCAAAACAAACAGAATAAATAGAAAACTGAAAGAAATAGAAAGAGAGAGAGAGTTACCTGGCCTTACCTGGCTGGCCCAGGTTCTGTGCAGCCCATCTGGTGACCCAGCCCACCACCGCTGCCAGTCGTCTCCCACCTCTGCCAGAAGGCAGAGGCGTGTCGACACACGAGCAATCGCCGTGGCCACCTCCCTGCTTGCTTCCTCTCTTCCCCGACCCTTCTCGAGACCCTCTCTCTGTGGTCGTTCTTCCTCCTCCCCCTCGCGTTCTCGCAGCCACCCGAGAGCCACCCATCGCCGCCATGCTTCGCTCGCGTGGCCGCCGTCGTTCCAAGCGCCACCGCCCTGTTCCAGAGATCCACCTCCCGCGCTACTTCCTCCCGTCGACGCACGCGAGGCAGGGAGCAACAGAACGTTGCCCCCTTCGTCTCCATCGCCGCCTCTGCTTTGTCATCACCATCGTCGATTTGCCGGCCACAGCGCTTCCCCGGCCTCTTCTTCGACTCCACCCGAACCGTGGGGAGCTCACGAACGAAACCCCTCTCTCGCCCCGGCCTCGCACGTCCTCTAGTCGCCGTTTCCACAAGCTCCCGAGCTCGCCACCGCTGGCCATGGCGCCGCCGCGGCTAGAGCTGCTGCAACACGCGTCCGGGCCCGCCAATGAGCTCCGCACCCTCCCAGGAGACGAACACCACCACAGTTCCTCCTCCCGTGCTCTGTGGCGTCGTTCTCATCAACGCCCGAGCTCCGGCCGCCGCCTCCGTCGTTGCTCCCGTCTCTATAGGCCACCCCGGCTCCTGGCAATTGCCCCAGAAGATGCGCCACACCCCCAGCTCGCCGTAGCCGCAAACCACGCACGAAACGGCCGCCTGTAGCGCGAGCCCGAGCAACTTCGGCGAGCCTCTGCCGCGGGATATGGTCACCGTCGACTAACCCCGGCGACCGCTGACGTGGCACCATCATTAGCTCTAATGACGGGGCTAACTAACCTCCCTACCTCACTGACATACGGGCCCCAGCACCCATTTAGGTTAGCCTAATTTTTCTATTTAGATTAGTGCTAAGCATGTGGCCCCACGTGTCAGCTTGACTTTGACTTAGTCAACGTTGACCGGGCCCACCTGTCGGCGACCTGACTAACCCAGACAATTTAAGACAAAGAATAATTGTTATTCCGTTTACATGAATAAAACCTTCTGAGGTCATACACCCAAGGTGAATGGTTTATTGAATCTCGATCGTAGTGATACACATATTCATAATATCGAAGCCAAAAGATGCAAAGTTAATAATGATAGTGCAACTTATATGTGGCACTGCCGTTTAGGTCATATTGGTGTAAAGCTCATGAAGAAACTCCATGCTGATGGGCTTTTGGAATCACTTGATTATGAATCATTTGATGCTTGTGAACCATGCCTCGTGGGCAAGATGAGTAAAACTCCGTTCTCCGGAACAATGGAGCAAGCAACTGACTTATTGGAAATAATACATACCGATGTATGCAATCCGATGAGTATTGAGGCTCGCGGCGGGTATCGTTATTTTCTGACCTTCACAGATGATTTGAGCAGATATGGGTATATCTACTTGATGAAACAGAAGTCTGAAACGTTTGAAAAGTTCAAAGAATTTCAGAGTGAAGGGAAAAATCATCATAACAAGAAAATAAAGTTTCTGCGATCTGATCATGGAGGAGAATATTTGAGTTACGAGTTTGGTCGTAATGGTGTGTCCGAACGTCATAACGGTACTTTATTAGATATGGTGCGATCTATGATGTCTCTTACCGATTTATCACTATCGTTTTGGGGTTATGCATTAGAGACAGCTGCATTCATGTTAAATAGGGCACCATCTAAATCATTTGAGACGACACCATATGAACTATGTTTTAGCAAGAAACCTAATCTATCATTTCATAAAGTTTGGGGCTATGATGCTTATGTGAAAAAATTTCAACCTGATAAGCTCGAACCCAAATCGGAGAAATGCTTCTTCATAGGATACCCAAAGGAAACTGTTGGGTACACCTTCTATCACAGATCCGAAGGCAAGATATTCATTGCTAAGAATTGATCCTTTCTAGAGAAGTAGTTTCTCTCGAAAGAAGTGAGTGTGAGGAATGTAGAACTTGATGAGGTAGTTGTACCTTCTCCCGAATTGGAAATTAGTTCATCACAGAAAATAGTTCTAGTGATTCCTACACCAATTAGTGAGGAAGTTAATGATGATGATCATGAAACTTTAGATCAAATTACTACCGAACCTCGTAGGTCAACCCGAATACGTTCCGCACCGGAGTGGTATGGTAATCCTGTTCTGGCGGTCATGTTACTTGACCATGAGGAACCTATGAACTATGAGGAAGAGATGATGAGCCCAGATTCCGCGAAATGGCTTGAAGCCATGAAATCTGAGATGGGATCCATGTATTAGAACAAAGTATGGACTTTGATTGACTTGCTCGATGATCAGTGAGCCATTAAGAATAAATGGATTTTCAAGAGGAAGACGGATGCGGATAGTAGTGTTACTATCTACAAAGCTCGAATTATCGCAAAAGGTTTTTGACAAGTTCAAGATGTTGACTACGATGAGATTTTCTCACTCGTAGCGATGCTTAAGTCTGTCCGAATCATGTTAGCAATTGCCACATTTTATGAAATCTGGCAAATGGATGTCAAAACTGCATTCCTTAATGGATTTCTTAAAGAAGAGTTGTATATGATGCAACAAGAAGGTTTTGTCAATCCTAAAGGTGCTAACAAAGTGTGCAAGCTCCAGCGATCCATCTGTGGACTGGTGCAAGCATCTTGGCGTTGGAATATATGCTTTGATAACATGATCAAAGCATATGGTTTTATACAGAGTTGTGGTGAAGCCTGTGTTTACAAGAAAGTGAGTGGGAGCACTACAACCTTTCTGATAAGTATATGTGAATGACATATGTTGATTGGAAATGATGTATAATCTTTTGGAAAGCATAAATGAGTGTTTGAAAGGAGTTTTTCAAAGAAAGACCTCGCTGAAGCTACTTACATATTGAGCATCAAGATCTATATAGATAGATCATGACGCTTGATATATTTTTCAATGAATACATACCTTCACAATATTTCGAAGTAATTCAAAATGGAATAGTCAAAGAAGGAGTTCTTGCATGTTTTGCAAGGTGTGAAGTTGAGTAAAGACTCAAAACCCAACCCCGGCAGAAAATAGAAAGAGAATGAAAAGTCATTCCCCATGCCTCAGCCATAGATTTTATAAAGTACGCTATGCTGTGTACCAGATCTATTGTGTACCTCACCAAGAGTTTGGCAAGACGGTACAATAGTGATCCAGGAGTGGATCACTGGACATCAGTCAAAATTATCCTTAGTGGAATAAGGATATGTTTCTCGGTTATGGAGGTGACAAAAAGTTCGTCGTAAAGAGTTACATCGATGCAAGTTCTGACACCGATCTGGATGACTTTGAGTCTCAATCTAGATACATATTGATAATGGGAGCAATTAGCTAGAGTAGCTCCATGCAAAGCATTGTAGACATAGAAAAATTTGCAAAATACATACGGCTCTGAATGTGGCAGACCCGTTGACTAAATTTCTCTCACAAGCAAAACATGATCACTCTTTGGGTGTTAATCACATAGCGATGTGAACTCGATTATTGATTCTAGTAAACCCTTTGGGTATTAGTCACATGGAGATGTGAAATAATCACATAAAGATGTGAACTATTGGTGTTAAATCACATGACGATGTGAACTAGATTATTGACTCTAGTGCAAGTGGGAGACTGAAGGAAATATGCTCTAGAGGCAATAATAAAGTTGTTATTTATATTTCCTTATATCATGATAAATGTTTATTATTCATGCTATAATTGTATTAACCAGAAACTTGATACATGTGTGAATACATAGACAAACAGAGTGTCACTAATATGCCTCTACTTGACTAGCTCGTTAATCAAAGATGGTTAAGTTTCCTAGCCATGGACCCGTTGACTTGACCCATCCGTTAGCTTAGCACTATGATCGTTTAGTTTATTGCTATTGCTTTCTCCATAACTTATACATGTTCCTATGACTATGAGATTATGCAACACCCGAATACCGGAGGAACACTTAGTGTGCTATCAAACGTCACAATGTAATTGGGTGACTATGAGATTATGTCACTCCGATTGTCACAGAGGTATCTCTGGGCCCTCTCGAGAATGCACATCACTATAAGCCTTGCAAGCAATGTGACTCATGAGTTAGTTACAAATGTTGCATTACGGAACGAGTAAAGAGACTTGTTGGTAGCGAGATTGAACTAGGTATTGAGATACCGACGATCGAATCTCGGGCAAGTAACATACCGACGACAAAGGGAACATTGTATGTTGTTATGCGGTTTGACCGATAAAGATCTTCGTAGAATATGTGGGAGCCAATATGAACATCTAGGTTCCACTATTGGTTATTAACCGGAGACGTGTCTCGGTCATGTCTATATAGTTCTCGAACCCGTCGGGTCCGCACGCTTAACGTTCAGTGACGATCGATATTATGAGTTTATGTGTTTTGATGAACCGAAGATAGTTCGTAGTACCGGATGTGATCACGGACATGATGAGGAGTCTCGAAATGGTTGAGACATAAAGATTGATACATTGGATGACTATATTCGGACACCGGATGAGTTTCGGGGGTCACCGGATAATTATCGGAGTGCCGGGGGGTTATCAGAACCCCCGGGGGAGACTAATGGGCCAACATGGGCCTTAGAGGAGAGAGAGAGGGCCGTTCAAGGCAGGTCCGCGCGCCCCTCCCCCTCTAGTACGAATTGGACTAGGGAAGGGGGAGGGGGCGGCGCCCCCCCTTTCCTTCTCTTCTCTCCCTCTCCTTCCTTCCCCCTTCCTCCTCCTAGTTGGACTAGGAAAGGGGGAGTCCTACTCGTACTAGGACAAGGACTCCTCCCCTCCTTGGAACGCCTCCAAGGGCCGGCCGGCCTTCCCCCTTGCTCCTTTATATACGAGGGCAGGGGCACCCTAGAACACACAAGTTGATCATTGATCCCTTAGCCGTGTGTGGTGCCCTCTCCACCATGATCCACCTCGGTCATATCGTCATAGTGCTTAGGCGAAGCCCTACGCCGGTAGCATCATCATCACCGTCATCACGCCGTCGTGCTTATGAAACTCTCCCTCGACACTTAGCTAGATCAGGAGTTCGTGGGACATCACCGAGCAGAACGTGTGCAGATCGCGGAGGTGCCGTACTTCCGGTACTAGGATCGGTCGGATCGTGAAGACGTACGACTACATCAACCGCGTTGTCATAATGCTTCTGCTTACTGTTTACGTGGGTATGTGTACAACACTATTCCCCTCTCATTGCTATCCATCACCATGATAGATCTTGCGTGTGTGTAGGATTGTTTTTTGAAATTACTATGTTCCCCAACATGTACAACCCTAGGCCCCTCTGGTGTCTATATAAACTGGAGGGTCTAGTCCGTAGAGGCTATCAGAATTCATATAGGCTAGACATCTAGGGTTTAGCCATTACGATCTCGAGGTAGATTGACTCTTGTAACCCCTATACTCATTAAATACAATAAAGCGGGACGTAGGGTTTTACCTCCATTAAGAGGGCCCGAACCTGGGTAAACATTGTGTCTCCTGTATCCCTTGTTACCTTCGATCCTCAGACGCACAGTTCGGGACCCCCTACACGAGATCGGCCGGTTTTGACACCGACACTCCTGTCATGTGGTTAGTAGCTCCAGTATCAATTATCCATGATTTTGACTAGGCTTGGTGTGATTCCATACCTTGGGTGATGGCATTAAAGATAGAATCAACTTTGGAGGAACCATGGGATGAAGATTAGCCTTCGGAGAGTTTGAGCTTGGATTTGAAATCCTCAAGAGCTTGCATGTCTACCACAGGTAGTTCCCCTGCAGATGCATTGTAATTAGCTTGTCTTTTGTTTGAACCCCGAGCTCCCCCTAGCTGAGATCTCCCTTTATCCCACCAAGGTGGATAACCATGCAACTCAAAACACTCACCCTTGGTGTGTCCTTTTCTCTTGCAATGGTCACAAAGCAATTTTCTTTTAACCACCTTACCAAAAGAATTTGTAGCATGACAAGGTTGTATGGATAATGCAGCACGAGCATCTGCATGCTCCTGACCATCCTCCTTCGGTTGTGCCAAACGAGTCTCCTCCTCAATCATGCTATAAATAATATCATCAAGACTAGGCCACTCAGGCATTGCAAATATCAATTGAGACAGAGGTTTAGTTCATGGTCTAGGCCATCAAGAAATAGCTTGCTCACAAATGACTCAAACCACACATGATGAATTTCCAAGTCATCCTTGTGAACAGGTTCAAAAGGGTGATGATAATGTAAGTCTCTGTATAATTTTTTTACTTCACCTGCATACTCTGTTATAGATCTTGAGCGCTGCTTCAAATTAGTTAACTCATGCATGATATGGGTGGCTTGCATTTTATTTGTTTCCCTACAAATTGTTTCTTCAAAGATGACCAGACCTCACAAACAGTGCCCATGCCTTCCACTTGTTCTCTAATTTTGGTTCCATACTTCCCAACATCCATACTAGTACTTTATCATTGATTTGTTTCCTGCATGCGCCGCCTTTCTCCAAACTTTCTTCATTGCCAACAAGTCAATAATCATAGTCATTGGTGCTCAAAATCAATTTGGCATGGCGTGCCCAACTGATGTAGTCACCGGGTCCTGATAGTCGGACTGAATTTGGCTCAAGTGTATTCTTAACTGGCTCAGGAGCAGCCTTTGATTGCTGCTGGTGCTCAAGCAGTTTGCTAAATATTTCATACATCTTATTAACACTAGAACCCCCTGTTTTTTCTTTACTTGGATCTCCCATGGTTCAGTGAGCAAGAATATATTCCAACACTAGTACTTGGTTCTTCTTCTCAAACACATGCAACACACAGAGGAACCAACTAGTACAGGTCAACAATGTGCCAAAGAGAGGAACCAACCAGTTTTCCGTTTCGACAATTTTTTAAAATCACAAAATTCCAAAGGGAAAATGGAGTTTTTGGGCGTTTTAGACGTTTTTTAGACGTTTTTAGCGTTTAGTGCTAGGGTTTAGATTTCAGAGTTTAGGGTTAGGTTTTATGGTTTAAACCCTTAGTTTTTACTGTTTAGCATAGAGTTTCCGACGTTTTAAGTCCCGGGTTTAGGGTTTAGGACAATTTTTGAAATGACAAAATTGTAAAAGGAAAAAAAGATATGCTCTAATTTATGTTTTTTTGAATTTTGGTTAAATCTTGTCAAACCGGTCAAACAACTGATTCAAGAAATATAGAGTGTTACTAAATAATTACGCAATACTATTAGTGTTACTAAATAAGAATCTCAGTTTTTTTGAATTTTGGCCAAATCTGGTCAAACTGTGGTCAAACTATGGTCAAACTACTTATTCAAGAAATATTAGTGTTACTACATAATTACTGTTTTTTAGAATAATAGTCTCAAACTCAAACGATGATATGTGTGACTTCATGCTCAAGCTAAACTACTAAGGGTTAATAGGATTGACAGCTTACATTTGTCAGGAAAACAACAAGTGCAGACTTGGAATGTAGGGGGAATAGAACTCCGAAGTTAAGCATGCTCAGGCTGGGGGAGTGACAGGATGGGTGACCGACAGGGAAGTCGGGCGATTTGGAATGAGTGATCCACACTTGAGCAGTTAAGAGAGGTGATTAGAGACTAAATTATCAAATAATTCAGGAAAATTAAAATTCGAAAAAAATCAAAAAAAATTCCAAAATTTTCAAAAAAAAAATTCAAAAAAAAACCTTTAGTACCGGTTGGTAACACTAACCGGTACTAAAGGTCCCCCATAACAGGGCTCGAGCTCACGCCACGTGGTGGCACTTTAGCGCCGGTTCGTGCCGAACCGATACTGGGGGGGGGGGGCCTTTAGTGACCACCCTTTAGTGCCGGTTATGGAACCGGCACTAAAGGCCCTTATGAACTGGCGCTAAAGCTCCATTTTCTACTAGTGAATGGGGATTGCCTAAACACATAGCATCAAAGGAATTCACTAGGTTCACCTAAAATATTTTCAGTAAATCCAAATTGCTTTCAAAAATGCTCATCATTTATGGAAAATCCTGTAAACAGTACCAGACGTGATGCACAGTTTTCCATGACACATTTGGGTTCTGAATTAAATCATACCTTATTTGCATTTGGGCATTTAAATTTTATATATTATTTTAAATGTCCAAATATTCATGAACTGAAATGTTTGCTGTTGGAAATAATCCAAACAGTGGCCACAAGAAGTCTCATGATTTTTGAAAATGCTCTGGCATTTTTAATAAAGTCAAAACAAACAGAATAAATAGAAAACTGAAAGAAATAGAAAGAGAGAGAGAGAGTTACCTGGCCTTACCTGGCTGGCCCAGGTTCTGTGCAGCCCATCTGGTGACCCGGCCCACCACCGCTGCCAGTCGTCTCCCACCTCTGCCAGAAGGCAGAGGCGTGTCGACGCGCGAGCAATCGCCGTGGCCACCTCCCTACTTGCTTCCTCTCTTCCCCAACCCTTCTCGAGACGCCAGGCGACACGCACGAGCCCCCTCTTGCTCTCCTCTCTCTCTGTGTGGTCGTTCTCCCTCCTCCCCCTCGCGTTATCGCAGCCAGCCGAGAGCCACCTGTCGCCGCCGTGTTTCGCTCGCGTGGCCGCCGTCGTTCCAAGCGCCACTGCCCTGTTCCAGAGATCCACCTCCCCGCGCTACTTCCTCCCGTCGACGCACGCGAGGCAGGGAGCAACAGAACATCGCCCCCTTCGTCTCCATCGCCGCCTCTGCTTTGTCATCGCCATCGTCGATTTGCCGGCCACAGCGCTTCCCGGGCCTCTTCTTCGACTCCACCCGAACCGTGGTGAGCTCGCGAACGAAACCCCTCTCTCGCCCCGGCCTCGCACGTCCTCTAGTCGCCGTTTCCACAAGCTCCCGAGCTCGCCACCGCTGGCCATGGCGCCGCCGTGGCTAGAGCTGCTGCAACCCGCGTCCGGGCCCGCCAACGAGCTCCGCACCCTCCCAGGAGACGAACACCACCACAGTTCCTCCTCCCGTGCTCTGTGGCGTCGTTCTCGTCAACGCCCGAGCTCCGGCCGCTGCCTCCGTCGTCGCTGCCGTCTCTATAGGCCACCCCGGCTACTGGTAATTTCCCCAGAAGATGCGCCACACCCCCAGCTTGCTGTAGCCGCAAACCACGCACGAAACGGCCGCCTGTAGCGCGAGCCCGAGCAACTCCGGCGAGCCTCTGCTGCGGGATATGGTCACCGGCGACTAACCCCGGCGACCGCTGACGTGGCACCATCATTAGCTCTAATGACGGGGCTAACTAACCTCCCTGCCTCACTGACATACGGGCCCCAGAACCCATTTAGGTTAGCCTAGTTTTTCTATTTAGATTAGTGCTAAGCATGTGGCACCACGTGTCAGCTTGACTTTGACTTAGTCAATGTTGACCGGGCCCACCTGTCGGCGACCTGACTAACCCAGACAATTTAAGAAAAAGAATAATTGTTATTCTGTTTACATGAATAAAACCTTCTGAGGTCATACACCCAAGGTGAATGGTTTATTGAATCTCGATCGTAGTGATACACATATTCATAATATTGAAGCCAAAAGATGCAAAGTTAATAATGATAGTGCAACTTATATGTGGCACTGCCGTTTAGGTCATATTGGTGTAAAGCAAATGAAGAAACTCCATGCTGACGGGCTTTTGGAATCACTAGATTATGAATCATTTGATGCTTGTGAACCATGCCTCGTGGGCAAGAAGAGTAAAACTCCGTTCTCCGGAACAATGGAGCAAGCAACTAACTTATTGGAAATAATACATACTGATGTATGCAATCCGATGAGTATTGAGGCTCGCGGCGGGTATCGTTATTTTCTGACCTTGACAGACGATTTGAGCAGATATGCGTATATCTACTTGATGAAATAGAAGTCTGAAACGTTTGAAAAGTTCAAAGAATATCAGAGTGAAGGGAAAAATCATCGTAACAAGAAAATAAAGTTTCTGCGATCTGATCATGTAGGAGAATATTTGAGTTACGAGTTTGGTCTTCGTTTTAAACAATGTGGAATAGTTTCGCAACTCACGTCACCTAGAACACCACAGCGTAATGGTGTGTCCGAACATCATAACGGTACTTTATTAGATATGGTGCGATCTATGATGTCTCTTACCGATTTATCGCTATCGTTTTTGGGGTTATGCATTAGACACAACTGCATTCATGTTAAATAGGGCACCATCTAAATCATTTGAGACGACACCATATGAACTATGTTTTAGCAAGAAACCTAATCTATCATTTCATAAAGTTTGGGGCTATGATGCTTATGTGAAAATATTTCAACCTGATAAGCTCGAACCCAAATCGGAGAAATGCTTCTTCATAGGATACCCAAAGGAAACTGTTGGGTAAACCTTCTATCACAAATCCGAAGGCAAGATATTCATTGCTAAGAATTGATCCTTTCTAGAGAAGAAGTTTCTCTTGAAAGAAGTGAGTGTGAGGAATGTAGAACTTGATGAGGTAATTGTACCTTCTCCCGAATTGGAAAGTAGTTCATCACAGAAAACAGTTCTAGTGATTCCTACACCAATTAGTGAGGAAGTTAATGTTGATGAGCATGAAACTTCAGATCAAATTACTACCGAACCTTGTAGGTCAACCCGAATACGTTCCGCACCTGAGTGGTATGGTAATCCTATTCTGGCGGTCATGTTACTTGACCATGAGGAACCTATGAACTATGAGGAAGTGATGATGAGCCCAGATTCCGCGAAACGGCTTGAAGCCATGAAATCTGAGATGGGATCCATGTATTAGAACAAAGTATGGACTTTGATTGACTTTCTCGATGATCGGTGAGCCATTAAGAATTAATGGATTTTCAAGAGGAAGACGGATGCTGATAGTAGTGTTACTATCTACAAAGCTCGAATTATCACAAAACGTTTTTGACAAGTTCAAGATGTTGACTACGATGAGATTTTCTCACTCGTAGCGATGCTTAAGTCTGTCCGAATCATGTTAGCAATTGCCACATTTTATGAAATCTGGCAAATGGATGTCAAAACTGCATTCCTTGATGGATTTCTTAAAGAAGAGTTGTATATGATGCAACAAGAAGGTTTTGTCAATCCTAAAGGTGCTAACAAAGTGTGCAAGCTCCAGCGATCCATCTATGGACTGGTGCAAGCATCTCGGAGTTGGAATATATGCTTTGATAACGTGATCAAAGCATATGGTTTTATACAGAGTTGTGGTGAAGCCTGTATTTACAAGAAAGTGAGTGGGAGCACTTGAACCTTTCTGATAAGTATATGTGAATGACATATGTTGATCGGAAATGATGTATATTTTTTTGGAAAGCATAAATGAGTGTTTGAAAGGAGTTTTTCAAAGAAAGACCTCGCTGAAGCTACTTACATATTGAGCATCAAGATCTATAGAGATAGATCATGACGCTTGATATATTTTTCAATGAATACATACCTTCACAATATTCTGAAGTAATTCAAAATGGAATAGTCAAAGAAGGAGTTCTTGCATGTTTTGCAAGGTGTGAAGTTGAGTAAAGACTCAAAACCCGACCACGGTAGAAAATAGAAAGAGAATGAAAAGTCATTCCCCATGCCTCAGCCATAGATTTTATAAAGTACGCTATGCTGTGTACCAGATCTATTGTGTACCTCACCAACAGTTTCGCAAGAGGGTACAATAGTGATCCAGGAGTGGATCACTGGACATCAGTCAAAATTATCCTTAGTGGAATAAGGATATGTTTCTTGGTTATGGAGGTGACAAAAAGTTCGTCGTAAAGAGTTACATCGATGCAAGTTTTGACACCGATCTGGATGACTCTGAGTCTCAATCTAGATACATATTGATAATGGGAGCAATTAGCTAGAGTAGCTCCGTGCAGAGCATTGTAGACATAGAAAAATTTGCAAAATACATACGGCTCTGAATGTGGCAGACCCGTTGACTAAATTTCTCTCACAAGCAAAACATGATCACTCTTTGGGTGTTAATCACATAGCGATGTGAACTAGATTATTGATTCTAGTAAACCCTTTGGGTATTAGTCACATGGAGATGTGAAATAATCACATAAAGATGTGAACTATTGGTGTTAAATCACATGACGATGTGAACTAAATTATTGACTCTAGTGCAAGTGGGAGACTGAAGGAAATATGCTCTAGAGGCAATAATAAAGTTGTTATTTATATTTCCTTATATCATGATAAATGTTTATTATTCATGCTATAACTGTATTAACCGGAAACTTGATACATGTGTGAATACATAGACAAACAGAGTGTCACTAGTATGCCTCTACTTGACTAGCTCGTTAATCAAAGATGGTTAAGTTTCCTCGCCATGGACAATAGCTGTCATTTGATGAATGGGATCACATCATTAGAGAATGATGTGATTGACCTGACCCATCCGTTAGCTTAGCACTATGATCGTTTAGTTTATTACTATTGCTTTGTCCATAAATTATACATGTTCCTATGACTATGAGATTATGCAACTCCCGAATACCGGAGGAACACTTAGTGTGCTATCAAACGTCACAATGTAATTGGGTGACTATGAGATTATGTCACTCCGATTGTCAGAGAGGTATCTCTGGGACCTCTCGGGAATGCACATCACTATAAGCCTTGCAAGCAATGTGACTAATGAGTTAGTTACGAATGTTGCATTATGGAACGAGTAAAGAGACTTGCTGGTAATGAGATTGAACTAGGTATTGAGATACCGACGATCGAATCTCGAGCAAGTAACATACCGATGACAAAGGGAACACCGTATGTTGTTATGCGGTCTGACCGATAAAGATCTTCGTAGAATATGTGGGAGCCAATATGAACATCTAGGTTCCACTATTGGTTATTGACCGGAGACGTGTCTCGGTCATGTCTATATAGTTCTCGAACCCGTAGGGTCCGCACGCTTAACGTTCAGTGAAGATCGGTATTATGAGTTTATGTGTTTTGATGAATCGAAGATAGTTCATAGTACCGGATGTGATCACGAACATGACGAGGAGTCTCGAAATGGTCGAGACATAAAGATTGATATATTGGATGACTATATTCGGACACCGGATGAGTTTTGGGGGTCACCGGATAATTATCGGAGTGCCGGGGAGTTATCAGAACCCCCGGGGGGGACTAATGTGCCAACATGGGCCTTAGTGGAGAGAGAGAGGGCCGTTCAAGGCAGGTCCGCGTGGCCCTGCCCCTCTTGTACGAATTGGACTAGGGAAGGGGGAGGGGGCGGCGCCCCCCTTTCCTTCTCTTCTCTCCCTCTCCTTCCTTCCCCCTTACTCCTCCTAGTTGGACTAGGAAAGGGGGAGTCCTACTCCTACTAGGAGGAGGACTCCTCCCCTCCTTGGCACGCCTCCAAGTGCCGGTCGGCCTCCCCCCTTGCTCCTTTATATACGAGGGTAGGGGCACCCTAGAACACACAAGTTGATCATTGATCCCTTAGCCGTGTACGGTGCCCTCTCCACCATAATTCACCTCGGTCATATCGTCATAGTGCTTAGGCGAAGCCCTGCGCCGGTAGCTTCATCATCACCGTCATCATGCCGTCGTGCTTACGAAACTCTCCCTCGACACTTAGCTAGATCAGGAGTTCATGGGACATCACCAAGCTGAACGTGTGCAGATCGCGGAGGTGCCGTACTTCCGGTACTAGGATCGGTCGGATCGTGAAGACGTACGACTACATCAACCGCGTTGTCATAATGCTTCTGCTTATTGTCTACGTGGGTACGTGTACAACACTCTTCCCCTCTCATTGCTATGCATCACCATGATAGATCTTGCGTGTGCGTAAGATTGTTTTTTGAAATCACTACATTCCCCAACATGTACAACCCTAGGCCCCTCTGGTGTCTATATAAACTGGAGGGTCTAGTTCGTAAAGGCTATCAGAATTCATATATGCTAGACATCTAGGGTTTAGCCATTATGATCTCGAGGTAGATCGACTCTTGTAACCCGTATACTCATTAAATACAATCAAGCAGGACGTAGGGTTTTACCTCCATTAAGAGGGCCCGAACCTGGGTAAACGTTGTGTCTCCTGTATCCCTTGTTACCTTCGATCCTCAGACGCACAGTTCGGGACCCCCTACACGAGATCGGCCGGTTTTGACACCGACACTCCTGTCATGTGGTTAGTAGCTCCAGTATCAATTATCCATGATTTTGACTAGGCTTGGTGTGATTCCATACCTTGGGTGATGGCATTAGAGATAGAATCAACTTTGGAGGAACCTTGGGATGAAGATGAGCCTTCGGAGAGTTTGAGCTTGGATTTGAAATCCTCAAGAGCTTGCATGTCTACCACAGGTAGTTCCCCTGCAGATGCATTGTAATTACCTTGTCTTTTGTTTGAACCCCGAGCTCCCCCTAGCTGAGATCTCCCTTTATCCCACCAAGGTGGATAACCATGCAACTCAAAACACTCACCCTTGGTGGCCTTTTCTCTTTCAATGGTCACAAAGCAATTTTCTTTTATCCACCTTACCAAAAGAATTTGTAGCATGACAAGGTTGTATGGATAATGCAGCACGAGCATCTGCATGCTCCTGACCATCCTCCTTCGGTTGTGCCAAACGAGTCTCCTCCTCAATCATGCTAGAAATAATATCATCAAGACTAGGCCACTCAGGCATTGCAAATATCAATTGATGACAGAGGTTTAGTTCATGGTCTAGGCCATCAAGAAATAGCTTGCTCACAAATGACTCAAACAACACATGATGAATTGCCAAGTCATCCTTCTGAACAGGTTCAAAAGGGTCATGATAATGTAAGGCTCTGTATAATTTTTTTACTTCACCTGCATACTCTGTTATAGATCTTGAACGCTGCTTCAAATTAGTTAACTCATGCATGATATGGGTGGCTTGCATTTTATTTGTTTCCCTACAAATTGTTTCTTCAAAGATGACCAGACCTCACAAATAGTGCCCGTGCCTTCCACTTGTTCTCTAATTTTGGTTCCATACTTCCCAACATCCATACTAGTACTTTATCATTGATTTGTTTCCTGCATGCACCGCCTTTCTCCAAACTTTCTTCATTGCCAACAAGTAAATAATCATAGTCACTGGTGCTCAAAATCAAGTTGGCATGGCGTGCCCAACTGATGTAGTCACCCGGTCCTGATAGTCGGACTGAATTTGGCTCAAGTGTATTCTTAACTGGCTCAGGAGCAGCCTTTGATTGCTGCTGGTGCTCAAGCAGTTTGCTAAATATTTCATACATCTTATTTACACTAGAATCCCCTATTTTTTCTTTACTTGGATCTCCCATGGTTCAGTGAGCAAGAATATATTCCAACACTAGTACTTGGTTCTTCTTCTCAAACACATGCAACACACAGAGGAACCAACTAGTACAGGTCAACAATGTGCCAAAGAGAGGAACCAACCAGTTTTCCGTTTCGACAATTTTTTATAATCACAAAATTCCAAAGGGAAAATGGAGTTTTTGGGCGTTTTAGACGTTTTTTAGATGTTTTTAGCGTTTAGTGCTAGGGTTTTGATTTCAGAGTTTAGGGTTAGGTTTTATGGTTTAAACCCTTAGTTTTTACTGTTTAGCATAGAGTTTCCGACGTTTTAAGTCCCGGGTTTAGGGTTTAGGACAATTTTTGAAATGAGAAAATTGAAAAAGGAAAAAAAGATATGCTCTAATTTATGTTTTTTTAAATTTTGCTTAAATCTTGTCAAACCGGTCAAACAACTGATTCAAGAAATATAGAGTGTTACTAAATAATTACGCAATACTATTAGTGTTACTAAATAAGTATCTCAGTTTTTTTGAATTTTGGCCAAATCTGGTCAAACTATGGTCAAACTACTTATTCAAGAAATATTAGTGTTACTACATAATTACTGTTTTTTAGAATAATAGTTTCAAACTCAAGCGATGAAATGTGTGACTTCATGCTCAAGCTAAACTACTGAGGGTTAATAGGATTGACAGCTTACATTTGTCAGGAAAACAACAAGTGCAGACTTGGAATGTAGGGGGAATAGAACTCCGAAGTTAAGCGTGCTCAGGCTGGGGGAGTGAGAGGATGGGTGACCGGCCGGGAAGTCAGGCGATTTGGAATGAGTGATCCACACTTGAGCAGTTAAGAGAGGTGATTAGAGATTAAATTATCAAATAATTCAGGTAAATTAAAACTCGAAAAAAAATCAAAAAATCCAAAAGTTTCAAAAAAAACCTTTAGTACCGGTTGGTAACACCAACACCAACCGGTACTAAAGGTCCCCCATACAAGGGTGCGAGCTCACGCCACGTGGTGGCACTTTAGCGCCGGTTCGTGTCGAACCGGTACTAAGGGGGGGTGGGCCTTTATTGACCACCCTTTAGTGCCGGTTATGGAACCGGCACTTAAGGCCCTTACGAACCGGTGCTAAAGCTCCGTTTTCTACTAGTGAATGGGGATTGCCTAAACCCATAGCATTAAAGGAATTCACTAGGTTCACCTAAAATATTTTCAGTAAGCTCCCGAGCTCGCCACCGCTGGCCATGGCGCCGCCGCGGCTAGAGCTGCTGCAACCCGCGTCCGGGCCCGCCAACGAGCTCCGCACCCTCCCAGGAGACGAACACCACCACAGTTCCTCCTCCCGTGCTCTATGGCGTCGTTCTCATCAATGCCCGAGCTCCGGCCGCCGCCTCCGTCGTCGCTGTCGTCCCTATACGCCACCCCCGGCTCGTGGCAATTGCCCCAGAAGATGCGCCACACCCCCAGCTCGCCGTAGCCGCAAACCACGCACGAAACGGCCGCCTGTAGCGCGAGCCCGAGCAACTCCGGCGAGCCTCTGCCGCGGGATATGGTCACCGGCGACTAACCCCGGCGACCGCTCACGTGGCACCATCATTAGCTCTAATGACGGGGCTAACTAACCTCCCTACCTCATTGACATACGGGCCCCAGCACCCATTTAGGTTAGCCTAATTTTTCTATTTAGATTAGTGCTAAGCATGTGGCCCCACGTGTCAGCTTGACTTTGACTTAGTCAACGTTGACCGGGCCCACCTGTCGGCGACCTGACTAACCCACACAATTTAAGACAAAGAATAATTGTTATCCTGTTTACATGAATAAAACCTTTTGAGGTCATACACCCAAGGTGAATGGTTTATTGAATCTTGATCGTAGTGATACACATATTCATAATATTGAAGCCAAAAGATGCAAAGTTAATAATGATAGTGCAACTTATATGTGGCACTGCCGTTTAGGTCATATTGGTGTAAAGCTCATGAAGAAACTCCATGCTGATGGGCTTTTGGAATCACTTGATTATGAATCATTTGATGCTTGCGAACCATGCCTCGTGGGCAAGATGAGTAAAACTCCGTTCTCCGGAACAATGGAGCAAGCAACTGACTTATTGGAAATAATACATACTGATGTATGCAATCCGATGAGTATTGAGGCTCGCGGTGGGTATCGTTATTTTCTGACCTTCACAGACGATTTGAGCAGATACGGGTATATCTACTTGATGAGACACAAGTCTGAAACGTTTGAAAAGTTCAAAGAATTTCAGAGTGAAGGGAAAAATCATCGTAACAAGAAAATAAAGTTTCTGCGATCTGATCATGGAGGAGAATATTTGAGTTACGAGTTTGGTCTTCATTTTAAACAATGCGGAATAGTTTCGCAACTCACATCACCTGGAACACCACAGCGTAATGGTGTGTCTGAACGTCATAACGGTACTTTATTAGATATGGTGCGATCTATGATGTCTCTTACCGATTTATCACTATCATTTTGGGGTTATGCATTAGAGACAGCTGCATTCATGTTAAATAGGGCACCATCTAAATCATTTGAGACGACACCATATGAACTATGTTTTAGCAAGAAACCTAATCTATCATTTCATAAAGTTTGGGGCTATGATGCTTATGTGAAAGAATTTCAACCTGATAAGCTAGAACCCAAATCGGAGAAATGCTTCTTCATAGGATACCCAAAGGAAACTGTTGGGTACACCTTCTATCACAGATCCGAAGGCAAGATATTCATTGCTAAGAATTGATCCTTTCTAGAGAATAAGTTTCTCTCGAAAGAAGTGAGTGTGAGGAATGTAGAACTTGATGAGGTAATTGTACCTTCTCACGAATTGGAAAGTAGTTCATCATAGAAAACAGTTCTAGTGATTCCTACACCAATTAGTGAGGAAGTTAATGATGATGATCATGAAACTTCAGATCAAATTACTACCGAACCTCGTAGGTCAACCTGAATACGTTCCGCACCAGAGTGGTATGGTAATCCTGTTCTGGCGGTCATGTTACTTGACCATGAGGAACCTATGAACTATGAGGAAGCGATGATGAGCCCAGATTCCTTGAAATGGCTTGAAGCCATGAAATCTGAGATGGGATCCCTGTATTAGAACAAAGTATGGACTTTGATTGACTTGCCCGATGATCGGTGAGCCATTAAGAATAAATGGATTTTCAAGAGGAAGACGGATGCTGATAGTAGTGTTACTATCTACAAAGCTCGAATTATCGCAAAAGGTTTTTGACAAGTTCAAGATGTTGACTACGATGAGATTTTCTCACTCATAGCGATGCTTAAGTCTGTCCGAATCATGTTAGCAATTGCCACATTTTATGAAATCTAGCAAATGGATGTCAAAACTGCATTCCTTAATGGATTTCTTAAAGAAGATTTGTGTATGATGCAACAAGAAGGTTTTGTCAATCCTAAAGGTGCTAACAAAGTGTGCAAGCTCCAGTGATCCATCTATGGACTGGTGCAAGCATCTCGGAGTTGGAATATATGCTTTGATAACGTGATCAAAGCATATGGTTGTATACAGAGTTGTGGTGAAGCCTGTAATTACAAGAAAGTGAGTGGGAGCACTACAACCTTTCTGATAAGTATATGTGAATGACATATGTTGATCGGAAATGATGTATAATTTTTTGGAAAGCATAAATGAGTGTTTGAAAGGAGTTTTTCAAAGAAAGACCTCGCTGAAGCTACTTACATATTGAGCATCAAGATCTATAGAGACAGATCATGACGCTTGATATATTTTTCAATGAATACATACCTTCACAATATTTTGAAGTAATTCAAAATGGAATAGTCAAAGAAGGAGTTCTTGCATGTTTTGCAAGGTGTGAAGTTGAGTAAAGACTCAAAACCCGACCACGGCAGAAAATAGAAAGAGAATGAAAAGTCATTCCCCATGCCTCAGCCATAGATTTTATAAAGTACGCTATGCTGTGTACCAGATCTACTGTGTACCTTACCAAGAGTTTGGCAAGAGGGTACAATAGTGATCCAGGAGTGGATCACTGGACATCAGTCAAAATTATCCTTAGTGGAATAAGGATATGTTTCTCGGTTATGGAGGTGACAAAAAGTTCGTCGTAAAGAGTTACATCGATGCATGTTTTGACACCGATCTAGATGACTCTGAGTCTCAATCTAGATACATATTGATAATGGGAGCAATTAGCTAGAGTAGCTCCGTGCAGAGCATTGTAGACATAGAAAAATTTGCAAAATACAGATGGCTCTGGATGTGGCAGACCCGTTGACTAAATTTCTCTCACAAGCAAAACATGATCACTCTTTGGGTGTTAATCACATAGTGATGTGAACTAGATTATTGATTCTAGTAAACCCTTTGGGTATTAGTCACATGGAGATGTGAAATAATCACATAAAGATGTGAACTATTGGTGTTAAATCACATGACGATGTGAACTGGATTATTGACTCTAGTGCAAGTGGGAGACTGAAGGAAATATGCTCTACAGGCAATAATAAAGTTGTTATTTATATTTCCTTATATCATGATAAATGTTTATTATTCATGCTATAATTGTATTAACCGGAAACTTGATACATGTGTGAATACATAGACAAATAGAGTGTCACTAGTATGCCTCTACTTGACTAGCTCGTTAATCAAAGATGGTTAAGTTTCCTAGCCATGGACAATAGCTGTCATTTGATAAATGGGATCACATCATTAGAGAATGATGTGATTGACTTGACCCATCCGTTAGCTTAGCACTATGATCGTTTAGTTTATTGCTATTGCTTTGTCCATAACTTATACATGTTCCTATGACTATGAGATTATGCAACTCCCGAATACCGGAGGAACACTTACTGTGCTATCAAACGTCACAATGTAATTGGGTGACTATGAGATTATGTCACTCCGATTGTCAGAGAGGTATCTCTGGGACCTCTCGGGAATGCACATCACTATAAGCCTTGCAAGCAATGTGACTAATGAGTTAGTTACGAATGTTGCATTACGGAACGAGTAAAGAGACTTGCTGGTAATGAGATTGAACTAGGTATTGAGATACCGACGATCGAATCTCGAGCAAGTAACATACCGATGACAAAGGGAACACCGTATGTTGTTATGTGGTTTGACCGATAAAGATCTTCGTAGAATATGTGGGAGCCAATATGAACATCTAGGTTCCACTATTGGTTATTGACCGGAGACGTGTCTCGGTCATGTCTATATAGTTCTCGAACCCGTAGGGTCCGCACGCTTAACGTTCAGTGACGATCGGTATTATGAGTTTATGTGTTTTGATGAACCGAAGATAGTTCGTAGTATCGGATGTTATCACGGACATGACGAGGAGTCTCGAAATGGTCGAGACATAAAGATTGATTTACTGGATGACTATATTCGGACACCGGATGAGTTTCGGGGGTCACCGGATAATTATCGGAGTGCCGGGGGGTTATCAGAACCCCCGGGGGGGACTAATGGGCCAACATGGGCCTTAGTGGAGAGAGAGGACCGTTCAAGGCAGGTCCGCGTGCCCCTCCCCCTCTATTACGAATTGGACTAGGGAAGGGGGAGGGGGCGGCGCCCCCCTTTCCTTCTCTTCTCTCCCCCTCCTTCCTTCCCCCTTCCTCCTCCTAGTTGGACTAGGAAAGGGGGAGTCCTACTCCTACTAGGAGGAGGACTCCTCCCCTCCTTGGCACGCCTCCAAGGGCCGGCCGGCCTCCCCCCTTGCTCCTTTATATACGAGGGCAGGGGCGCCCTAGAACACACAAGTTGATCATTGATCCCTTAGCCGTGTGCGGTGCCCTCTCCCATAATCCACCTCGGTCATATTGTCATAGTGCTTAGGCGAAGCCCTGCGCCGGTAGCTTCATCATCACCGTCATCACGCCGTCGTGCTTACGAAACTCTCCCTCGACACTTAGCTAGATCAGGAGTTCGTGGCACATCACCGAGCCGAACGTGTGCAGATCGCGGAGGTGCCGTACTTCAGGTACTAGGATCGGTCGGATCATGAAGACGTACGACTACATCAACCGCGTTGTCATAATGCTTCTGCTTATGGTCTACGCCGGGTACGTGTACAACACTCTTCCGCTCTCATTTCTATGCATCACCATGATAGATCTTGCATGTGCGTAGGATTGTTTTTTGAAATTACTACGTTCCCCAACATGTACAACCCTAGGCCCCTCTGGTGTCTATATAAACTGGAGGGTCTAGTCCGTAGAGGCTATCAAAATTCATATAGGCTAGACATCTAGGGTTTAGCCATTACGATCTCGAGGTAGATCGACTCTTGTAACCCCTATACTCATTAAATACAATCAAGAAGGACGTAGGGTTTTACCTCCATTAAGAGGGCCCGAACCTGGGTAAACATTGTGTCTCCTGTATCCCTTGTTACCTTCGATCCTCAGGCGCACAGTTCGGGACCCCCTACACGAGATCGGCCGGTTTTGACACCGACACTCCTGTCATGTGGTTAGTAGCTCCAGTATCAATTATCCATGATTTTGACTAGGCTTGGTGTGATTCCATACCTTGGGTGATGTCATTAAAGATAGAATCAACTTTGGAGGAACCTTGGGATGAAGATGAGCCTTCGGAGAGTTTGAGCTTGGATTTGAAATCCTCAAGAGCTTGCATGTCTACCACAGGTAGTTCCCCTCCAGATGCATTGTAATTAGCTTGTCTTTTGTTTGAACCCCGAACTCCCCCTAGCTGACATCTCCCTTTATCCCACCAAGGTGGATAACCATGCAACTCAAAACACTCACCCTTGGTGTGTCCTTTTCTCTTGCAATGGTCACAAAGCAATTTGCTTTTATCCACCTTACCAAAAGAATTTGTAGCATGATAAGGTTGTATGGATAATGCAGCACGAGCATCTGCATGCTCCTGACCATCCTCCTTCGGTTGTGCCAAACGAGTCTCCTGCTCAATCATGCTAGAAATTATATCATCAAGACTAGGCCACTCAGGCATTGCAAATATCAATTAACGATAGAGGTTTAGTTCATGGTCTAGGCCATCAAGAAATAGCTTGCTCACAAATGACTCAAACCACACATGATGAATTGCCAAGTCATCCTTGTGAACAGGTTCAAAAGGGTGATGATACTGTAAGTCTCTGTATAATTTTTTTACTTCACCTGCATACTCTGTTATAGATCTTGAGCACTGCTTCAAATTAGTTAACTCATGCATGATATGGGTGGCTTGCATTTTATTTGTTTCCCTACAAATTGTTTCTTCAAAGATGACCAGACCTCACAAACAGTGCCCATGCCTTCCACTTGTTCTCTAATTTTGGTTCCATCCTTCCCAACATCCATACTAGTACTTTATCATTGATTTGTTTCCTGCATGCACCGCCTTTCTCCAAACTTTCTTCATTGCCAACAAGTAAATAATCATAATCATTGGTGCTCAAATCAATTTGGCATGGCGTGCCCAACTGATGTAGTCACCAGGTCCTGATAGTCGGACTGAATTTGGCTCAAGTGTATTCTTAACTGGCTCAGGAGCAGCCTTTGATTGTTGCTGGTGCTCAAGCAGTTTGCTAAATATTTCATACATCTTATTAACACTAGAATCCCCTGTTTTTTCTTTACTTGGATCTCCCATGGTTCAGTGAGCAAGAATATATTCCAACACTAGTACTTGGTTCTTCTTCTCAAACACATGCAACACACAGGGGAACCAACTAGTACAGGTCAACAATGTGCCAAAGAGAGGAACCAACCAGTTTTCCGTTTCGACAATTTTTTAAAATCACAAAATTCCAAAGGGAAAATGGAGTTTTTGGGCGTTTTAGACGTTTTTTAGACGTTTTTAGCGTTTAGTGCTAGGGGAGTTTAGGGTTAGGTTTTATGGTTTAAACCCTTAGTTTTTACTGTTTAGCATAGAGTTTCTGACGTTTTAAGTCCCGGGTTTAGTGTTTAGGACAATTTTTGAAATGACAAAATTGTAAAAGGAAAAAAAGATATGCTCTAATTTATGTTTTTTTGAATTTTGGTTAAATCTTGTCAAACCGGTCAAACAACAGATTCAAGAAATATATAGTGTTACTAAATAATTACACAATACTATTAGTGTTACTAAATAAGTATCTCAGTTTTTTTGAATTTTGGCCAAATCTGGTCAAACTGTGGTCAAACTATGGTCAAACTACTTATTCAAGAAATATTAGTGTTAGTACATAATTACTGTTTTTTAGAATAATAGTTTCAAACTCAAACGATGAAATGTGTGACTTCATGCTCGAGCTAAACTACTGAGGGTTAATAGGATTGACAGCTTACATTTGTCAGGAAAATAACAAGTGCAGACTCGGAATGTAGGGGGAATAGAACTCCGAAGTTAAGCGTGCTCAGGCTGGGGGAGTGAGAGGATGGGTGACCGGCCGGGAAGTTAGGCGATTTGGAATGAGTGATCCACACTTGAGCAGTTAAGAGAGGTGATTAGAGACTAAATTATCAAATAATTCAGGAAAATTAAAAATCAAAAAAAAATTCCAAAATTTTCAAAAAAAAATCAAAAAAAAAACTTTAGTACCGGTTGGTAACACCTACTAACCCTCCCCCATACCAGGGCGCGAGCTCACGCCACGTGGTGGCACTTTAGCGCCGGTTCATGCCGAATCGGTCCTAAAGGGGGGGGGGGCCTTTAGTGACCACCCTTTAGTGCCGGTTATGGAACCGGCACTAAAGGCCCTTACGAACCGACGCTAAAGCTCGGTTTTCTACTAGTTAATGGGGATTGCCTAAACCCATAGCATCAAAGGAATTCACTAGGTTCACCTAAAATATTTTCAGTAAATCCAAATTGCTTTCAAAAATGCTCATCATTTATGGAAAATGCTGTAAACAGTACCAGAGGTGATGCACATTTTTCCATGACACATTTGGGTTCTGAATTAAATCATACCTTATTTGCATTTGGGCATTTAAATTTTATATATTATTTTAAATGTCCAAATATTCATGAACTGAAATGTTTGCTGTTGGAAATAATCCAAACAGTGGCCACAAGAAGTCTCATGATTTTGGAAAATGCTCTGGCATTTTTAATAAAGTCAAAACAAACAGAATAAATAGAAAACTGAAAGAAATAGAGAGAGAGAGAGAGAGTTACCTGGCCTTACCTGGCTGGCCCAGGTTATGTGCAGCCCATCTGGTGACCCAGCCCACCACCGCTGCCAGTCGTCTCCCACCTCTGCCAGAAGGCAGAGGCGTGTCGACGCGCGAGCAATCGCCGTGGCCACCTCCCTGCTTGCTTCCTCTCTTCCCCGACCCTTCTCGAGACGCCAGGCGACACGCACAAGCCCCCTCTTGCTCTCCTCTCTCTCTCTGTGGTCGTTCTCCCTCCTCCCCCTCGCGTTCTCGCAGCCAGCCGAGAGCCACCCGTCGCTGCCGTGCTTCGCTCGCGTGGCCGCCGTCGTTCCAAGCGCCACCGCCTTGTTCCAGAGATGCACCTCCCCGCGCTACTTCCTCCCGTCGACGCCTGCGAAGCAGGGAGCAACAGAACGCCGCCCCCTTCGTCTCCATCGCCGCCTCTGCTTTGTCATCGCCGTCGTCGATTTGCCGGCCACAGCGCTTCCCCGGCCTCTTCTTCGACTCCACCCGAACCGTGGTGAGCTCGCGAACGAAACCCCTCTCTTGCCCCAGCCTCGCACGTCATCTAGTCGCCGTTTCCCCAAGCTCCCGAGCTCACCACCACTGGCCATGGCACCGCCGCGGCTAGAGCTGCTGCAACCCGCGTCCGGGCCCGCCAACGAGCTCCGCACCCTCCCAGGAGACGAACACCACCACAGTTCCTCCTCCCGTGCTCTGTGGCGTCGTTCTCATCAACACCCGAGCTCCGGCCGCCGCCTTCGTTGTCGCTGCCATCTCTATAGGCCACCCCGGCTCCTGGCAATTGCCCTAGAAGATTCGCCACACCCCCAGCTCGCCGCAGCCGCAAACCACGCACGAAACGGCCGCCTGTAGCGCGAGCCCGAGCAACTCCGGCGAGCCTCTGCCGCGGGATATTGTCACCGGCGACTAACCCCGGCGACCGCTGACGTGGCACCATCATTAGCTCTAATGACGGGGCTAACTAACCTCCCTACCTCACTGACATATGGGCACTAGCACCTATTTAGATTAGCCTAATTTTTCTATTTAGATTAGTGCTAAGCATGTGGCCCCACGTGTCAGGTTGACTTTGACTTAGTCAACGTTGATCGGGCCCACCTGTCGGCGACCTGACTAACCCAGGCTCACTGGCCAATGGGTCCCGCAGGTCAGGTTTGACCCTAGCCGCCCTGTTGACTCGCTGACGTCACTGTGACATAATGTTGATGCAATAAAACATTTTTTGGATTTAAGTTCATTCAGGAAATTCCAGAAAATGCTACAAACTTCAAAAAATCATAGAAAATAATCTATAGCTCAGAATGAAATAATTTATATATGAAAAATGATCAGAAAAATCCAATCCATCCATCTGTACCATTTTCATGCATGTTAGAACAACTTGTGGCTGCTGTTTAGGCCAAATCACATAATTGGCATTTAAACCTTCACATGTGGAGTTTGAATTTGAACCTAGGGTTCAAACCAACTCCATTTAACATGTTGCTAGTTGCATTAGCTCAAAACACAGCATATTGACATGTCATATTCATGCATCATATTGAGCATTACATTGATTGTGTTTCTTTCTCTGTTGCCGGTATTTGTCCCCTCTCGATAAACATGGTTTCGACGATGAGTTCGATGACACCGATGAAGAACTATACTATCTTCAAAAGTGCCAGGCAAGCAAAAACCCATTGTTCATTCCGATACAATCCCACTCTCTCGCTCCTGCTCTCTTTTACTGCATTAGGACAACAGCGATTCAACTGTTACATGCTGCGGTAGTGAACCCTTTCCCTCTGCATCACCTGTCATTGCCACAGTAAATAGATGAAACCCACTAGCATGAGTAGGAGTTGTTTGAGCCCTGATGTGCCTACTCATTCATGCTTGTATGTCATGCCTGCTACTGCTTAGAGTTAAGTCTGGTCTGATTCATCGGGGATGAATCAGAGGTGTGTGAATTGTCCTACCGTTGTGAGCTAAGTGTGTGAACACGATTCATGCTTGTTTGTCATGCCTGCTATTGCTTAGAGTTGAGTCAGGTCTGATTCATCGGGGATGGATTGGAATGTGGTGAACATTGTTGGGGAACGTAGTAATTTCAAAAAAATTCCTACGCACACGCAAGATCATGGTGATGCATAGCAACGAGAGCGGGGAGTGTTGTCCACATACCCTCGTAGACCGTAAGCGGAAGCGTTATGACAACGCGGTTGATGTAGTCGTACGTCTTCACGATCCGACCGATCCAAATACCGAACGTACGGCACCTCCGAGTTCAGCACACGTTCAGCTCGATGACGATCCCCAGACTCCGATCCAGCAAAGTGTCGGGGATGAGTTCCGTCAGCACGACGGCGTGGTGACGATGATGATGCTCTACCGGCGCAGGGCTTCGCCTAAACTCCGCGACGATATGACCGAGGTGGAATATGGTGGAGGGGGGCACCGCACACAGCTAAGGAACGATCCGTAGATCAACTTGTGTGTCATGGGGTGCCCCCCTGCCCCCGTATATAAAGGAGCAAGGGGGAGGGGGCGGCCGGCCAAGGGAGGGCGCGCCAGGGAGGAGTCCCACTCCCACCGGGAGTAGGATTCCCTCCTTTCCTAGTCCAACTAGGAGGCCTTCCAGGTAGTAGGAGTAGGAGAGAAGGAAAGGGAAGAGAGAAGGGAAGGAAGGAGGGGGTGCGGCCCCTCCCCCTAGTCCAATTCGGACTAGGCCTTGGGGGGCGCGCGGCCTGCCCTAGGCAGCCCCTCTCTCTTTCCCGTATGGCCCAATAAGGCCCAATACTTCTCCCGGCGAATTCCCGTAACTCTCTGGTACTCCGAAAAATACCCGAATCACTCGGAACCTTTCCGAAGTCCGAATATAGTCGTCCAATATATCGATCTTTACGTCTCGACCATTTTGAGACTCCTCGTCATGTCCCTGATCTCATCCGGGACTCCGAACTCCTTCGGTACATCAAAACTCATAAACTCATAATATAACTGTCATCGAAACCTTAAGTGTGCGGACCCTACGGGTTCGAGAACTATGTAGACATGACCGAGACGTGTCTCCGGTTAATAACCAATAGCGGAACCTGGATGCTCATATTGGCTCCCACATATTCTACGAAGATCTTTATCGGTCAGACCGCATAACAACATACGTTGTTCCCTTTGTCATCGGTATGTTACTTGTCCGAGATTCGATCGTCGGTATCCAATACCTAGTTCAATCTCGTTACCGGCAAGTCTCTTTACTCGTTACGTAATGCATCATTCCGTAACTAACTCATTAGCTACATTGCTTGCAAGGCTTATAGTGATGTGCATTACCGAGAAGGCCCAGAGATACCTCTCGGACAAACGGAGTGACAAAACCTAATCTCGAAATACGCCAACCCAACATGTACCTTTGGAGACACCTGTAGTACTCCTTTATAATCACCCAGTTACGTTGTGACGTTTGGTAGTACCCAAAGTGTTCCTCCGGTAAACGGGGGTTGCATAATCTCATAGTTACCGGAACATGTATAAGTCATGAAGAAAGCAATAGCAATATACTAAACGATCAAATGCTAGGCTAACGGAATGGGTCATGTCAATCACATCATTCTCCTAATGATATGATCCCATTAATCAAATAACAACACATGTCTATGGTTAGGAAACATAACCATCTTTGATTAATGAGCTAGTCAAGTAGAGGCATACTAGTGACTATATGTTTGTCTATGTATTCACACATGTATCATGTTTCCGGTTAATACAATTCTATCATGAATAATAAACATTTATCATGATATGAGGAAATAAATAATAACTTTATTATTGCCTCTAGGGCATATTTCCTTCAGTCTCCCACTTGCACTAGAGTCAATAATCTAGATTACACAGTAATGATTCTAACACCCATGGAGTCTTGGTGCTGATCATGTTTTGCTCGAGGAAGAGGCTTAGTCAACGGGTCTGCAATATTCAGATCCGTATGTATCTTGCAAATCTCTATGTCTCCCACCTGGACTTGGTCCCGGATGGAATTGAAGCGTCTCTTGATATGCTTGGTCCTCTTGTGAAATCTGGATTCCTTTGCCAAGGCAATTGCACCAGTATTGTCACAGAAGATCTTCATTGGTCCCGATGCACTAGGTATGACACCTAGATCGGAAATGAACTCTTTCATCCAGACTCCTTCATTTGCTGCTTCCGAAGCAGCTATGTACTCCGCTTCACATGTAGATCCCGCCACGACGCTTTGTTTAGAACTGCACCAACTGACAGCTCCACCGTTTAATAAAAACACGTATCTGGTTTGCAATTTAGAATCGTCCGGGTCAGTGTCAAAGCTTGCATCGACGTAACCATTTACGACTAGCTCTTTGTCACCTCCATATACGAGAAACATATCCTTAGTCCTTTTCAGGTATTTCAGGATGTTCTTGACCGCTGTCTAGTGATCCACTCCTGGATTACTTTGGTACCTTCCTGCCAAGCTTATTGCTAAGCATACGTCAGGTCTGGTACAAAATATTGCATACATGATAGAGCCTATGGCTGAAGCATAGGGAACATCTTCCATTTTCTCTCTATCTTCTGTTGTGGTCAGGCATTGAGTCTGACTCAATTTCACACCTTGTAATATAGGTAAAAAACCTTTCTTTGCCTGATCCATTTTGAACTTTTTCAAAACTTTATCAAGGTATGTGCTTTGTGAAAGTCCAATTAAGCGTCTTGATCTATCTCTATAGATCTTGATGCCCAATATGTAAGCAGCTTCACCGAGGTCTTTCATTGAAAAACTTTTATTCAAGTATCCTTTTATGCTATCCAGAAATTCTATATCATTTCCAATTAATAATATGTCGTCCACATATAATATTAGAAATGCTACAGAGCTCCCACTCACTTTCTTGTAAATACAGGCTTCTCCAAAAGTCTGTATAAAACCATATGCTTTGATCACACTATCAAAGCGTTTATTCCAACTCCGAGAGGCTTGCACCAGACCATAAATTGATCACTGGAGCTGGCACACTTTGTTAGCACCTTTTGGATCAACAAAACCTTCTGGTTGCATCATATACAACTCTTCTTCTAGAAATCCATTCAAGAATGCAGTTTTTACATCCATTTGCCAAATTTCATAATCATAAAATGCAGCAATTGCTAACATGATTCGGACAGACTTAAGCATTGCTACGGGTGAGAAAGTTTCATCGTAGTCAACCCCTTGAACTTGTCGAAAACCTTTTGCAACAAGTCGAGCTTTATAGACAGTTACATTACCATCAGCGTCAGTCTTCTTCTTAAAGATCCATTTATTCTCAATGGCTTCCCGATCATCCGGCAAGTCAACCAAAGTCCATACTTTGTTCTCATACATGGATCCCATCTCAGATTTCATGGCTTCCAGCCATTTTGCGGAATCTGGGCTCACCATCGCTTCTTCATAGTTTGTAGGTTCACCACGGTCAAGTAACATGACTTCCAGAATAGGATTACCGTACCACTCTGGTGCGGATCTTACTCTAGTTGACCTACGTAGTTCAGTAGAAACTTGATCTGAAGTTTCATGATCATCATCATTAACTTCCTCACTAATTGGTGTAGGTGTCACAGGAACCGATTTCTATGATGAACCATTTTCCAATAAGGGAGCTGGTACTGTTACCACATCAAGTTCTACTTTTCTCCCACTCACTTCTTTCGAGAGAAACTCCTTCTCCAGAAAGGATCCATTCTTAGCAACGAATGTCTTGCCTTCGGATCTGTGATAGAAGGTGTACCCAACTGTTTCCTTTGGGTATCCTATGAAGATACATTTTTCCGATTTGGGTTCAAGCTTATCAGGTTGAAGTTTTTTCACATAAGCATCGCAGCCCCAAACTTTCAGAAACGACAACTTTGGTTTCTTGCCAAACATAAGTTCATAAGGAGTCGTCTTAACGGATTTTGATGGTGCCCTATTTAACGTGAATGCGGCCGTCTCTAAAGCATAACCCCAAAACGATAGCGGTAAATCGGTAAGAGACATCATAGATCGCACCATATCTAGTAAAGTACGATTACGACGTTCGGACACACCATTACGCTATGGTGTTCCAGGTGGCGTTAGTTGCGAAACTATTCCGCAATTTTTCAAATGTAGACCAAACTCGTAACTCAAATATTCTCTTCCACGATCAGATCGTAGAAATTTTATTTTCTTGTTACAATGATTTTTAACTTCACTCTGAAATTCTTTGAACTTTTCAAATGTTTCAGATTTATGCTTCATTAAGAAGATATACCCATATCTGCTTAAATCATCTGTGAAGGTGAGAAAATAACGATATCCGCCACGAGCTTCAACATTCATCGGACCACATACATCTATATGTATGATTTCCAACAAATCTGTTGCTCTCTCCATAGAACCGGAGAACGGTGTTTTAGTCATCTTGCCTATGAGGCACGGTTCGCAAGTACCAAGTGATTCATAATCAAGTGATTCCAAAAGTCCATCAGTATGGAGTTTCTTCATGCGCTTTACACCGATATGACCTAAACGGCAGTGCCACAAATAAGTTGCACTATCATTATTAACTCTGCATCTTTTGGCTTCGACATTATGAATATGTGTATTACTACTATCGAGATTTAATAAAAATAGACCACTCTTCAAGGGTGCATGACCATAAAAGATATTACTCATATAAATAGAACCACAATTATTCTCTGATTTAAATGAATAACCATCTCGCATCAAACAAGATCCAGATATAATGTTCATGCTCAACGCTGGCACCAAATAACAATTATTTAGGTCTAAAACTAATCCCGAAGGTAGATGTAGAGGTAGCGTGCCGACTGCGATCACATCGACTTTGGAACCGTTTCCCACGCGCATCGTCACCTCGTCCTTTGCCAGTGCTCGCTTATTCCGTAGTCCCTGTTTTGAGTTGCAAATATTAGCAACAGAACCAGTATCAAATACCCAGGTGCTACTACGAGCTCTAGTAAGGTACACATCAATAACATGTATATCACATATACCTTTGTTGACCTTGCTATCCTTCTTATCCGCCAAATACTTGGGGCAGTTCCGCTTCCAGTGACCAGTTTGCTTGCAGTAGAAACACTCAGTTTCAGGCTTAGGTCCAGACTTGGGTTTCTTCCCTTGAGCAGCAACTTTCTTGCTGTTCTTTTTGAAGTTCCCCTTCTTCTTCCCTTTGCCCTTTTTCTTGAAACTAGTGGTCTTGTTGACCATCAACACTTGACGCTCCTTCTTGATTTCTACCTCCGCAGCTTTTAGCATTGCGAAGAGCTAGGGAATTGTTTTGTTCATCCCTTGCATATTATAGTTCATCACGAAGCTCTTGTAGCTTGGTGGCAGTGATTGGAGAATTTTGTCAATGACACTATCATCCGGAAGATTAACTCCCAGTTGAATCAAGTGATTATTATACCCAGACATTTTGAGTATATGCTCACTGACAGAACTATTCTCCTCCATCTTGCAGCTATAGAACTTATTGGAGACTTCATATCTCTCAATCCAGGCATTTGCTTGAAATATTAACTTCAACTCTTGGAACATCTCATATGCTCCATGACATTCAAAACGTCGTTGAAGACCCGGTTCTAAGCTGTAAAGCATGGCACACTAAACTATAGAGTAGTCATCAGCTTTGCTCTGCCAGATGTTCACAACTTCTGGCGTTGCTCCTGCAGCAGGCCTGGCACCCAGCGGTGCTTCCAGGACGTAATTCTTCTGTGCAGCAATGAGGATAATCCTCAAGTTACGGACCCAGTCCGTGTAATTGCTCCATCATCTTTCAACTTTGCTTTCTCAAGGAACGCATTAAAATTCAACGGAACAACAGCACGAGCCATCTATCTACAGTAAACATAGACAAGCAAAATACTATCAGGTACTAAGTTCATGATAAATTTAAGTTCAATTAATCATATTATTTAAGAACTCCCACTTAGATAGACATCTCTCTAGTCATCTAAGTGATTACGTGATCCAAATCAACTAAACCATAACCGATCATCACGTGAGATGGAGTAGTTTTCAATGGTGAACATCACTATGTTGATCATATCTACTATATGATTCACGCTCGACCTTTCGGTCTCCGTGTTCCGAGGCCATATCTGCATATGCTAGGCTCGTCAAGTTTAACCTGAGTATTCTACGTGTGCAAAACTGGCCTGCACCCATTGTAGATGGACGTAGAGCTTATCACACCCTATCATCACGTGGTGTCTGGGCACGACGAACTTTGGCAACGGTGCATACTCAGGGAGAACATGTCTTGATATTTTTTTAGTGAGAGATCATCTTAAAATGCTACCGTCAATCAAAGCAAGATAAGATGCATAAAGGATAAACATCACATGCAATCAATATAAGTGATATGATATGGCCATCATCATCTTGTGCTTGTGATCTCCATCTCCGAAGCACCATCGTGATCACCATCGTCACCGGCGCGACACCTTGATCTCCATCGTAGCATCGTTGTCGTCTCGCCAACTATTGCTTCTACGACTATCGCTACCGCTTAGTGATAAAGTAAAGCAATTACATGGCTTTTGCATTTCATACAATAAAGCGACAACCATATGGCTCCTGCCAGTTGCCGATAACTCGGTTACAAAACATGATCATCTCATACAATAAAATATAGCATCACGTCTTGACCATATCACATCACAACATGCCCTGCAAAAACAAGTTAGACGTCCTCTACTTTGTTGTTGCAAGTTTTACGTGGCTGCTACGGGCTGATCAAAAACTGTTCTTACCTACGCATCAAAACCACAACGATTGTTTGTCAAGTTGGTGCTGTTTTAACCTTCGCAAGGACCGGGTGTAGCCACACTCGGTTCAACTAAAGTGAGAGAGACAGACACCCGCCAGTCACCTTTAAGCAACGAGTGCTCGCAGCGGTGAAACCAGTCTCGCGTAAGCGTACGCGTAATGTCGGTCCAGGCCGCTTCATCTCACAATACCGCCGAACCAAAGTATGACATGCTGGTAAGCAGTATGACTTGTATCACCCACAACTCACTTGTGTTCTACTCGTGCATATAACATCAACGCATAAAACCAGGCTCGGATGCCACTGTTGGGGAACGTAGTAATTTCAAAATAATTCCTACGCACACGCAAGATCATGGTGATACATAGCAACGAGAGGGGAGAGTGTTGTCCACGTACCCTCGTAGACCGTAAGCGGAAGAGTTATGACAACGCGGTTGATGTAGTCGTACGTCTTCACGATCCGACCGATCCAAGTACCGAACGTACGGCACCTCCGAGTTCAGCACACGTTCAGCTCGATGACGATCCCCGGACTCCGATCTAGCAAAGTGTTGGGGATGAGTTCCGTCAGCACGACGGCGTGGTGACGATGATGATGCTCTACCGGCGCAGGGCTTCGCCTAAACTCCGCGACGATATGACCGAGGTGGAATATGGTGGAGGGGGGCACCGCACACGGCTAAGGAACGATCCGTAGATCAACTTGTGTGTCATGGGGTGCCCCCCTGCCCCCGTATATAAATGAGCAAGGGGGAGGGGGCGGCTGGCCAAGGGAGGGCGCGCCAGGGAGGAGTCCCACTCCCACCGGGAGTAGGATTCCCACCTTTCCTAGTCCAACTAGGAGACCTTCCATGTAGTAGGAGTAGGAGAGAAGGAAAGGTAAGAGAGAAGGGAAGGAAGGAGGGGGTGCGGCCCCTCCCCCTAGTCCAATTCGGACTAGGCCTTGGGGGGCGCGCGGCCTGCCCTAGGCAGCCCCTCTCTCTTTCCCGTATGGCCCAATAAGGCCCAATACTTCTCCCGGCGAATTCCCGTAACTCTCCGGTACTCCAAAAAATACCTGAATCACTCGGAACCTTTCTGAAGTCCGAATATAGTTGTCCAATATATCGATCTTTACGTCTCGACCATTTCGAGACTCCTCGTCATGTCCCCGATCTCATCCGGGACTCCGAACTCCTTCGGTACATCAAAACTCATAAACTCATAATATAACTGTCATCGAAACCTTAAGCGTGCGGACCCTACGGGTTCGAGAACTATGTAGACATGACCTAGAACTATTCTCGGTCAATAAGCAATAGCAGAACCTGGATACTCTTAGTGGCTCCTACATATTCTATGAAGATCTTTATCGGTCAAACCACATAACAACATACGTTGTTTCCTTTGTCATCGGTATGTTACTTGTCCGAGATTCGATCGTCGGTATCCAATACCTAGTTCAATCTCGTTACCGGCAAGTCTCTTTACTCGTTACGTAATGCATCATTCCGTAACTAACTCATTAGCTACATTGCTTGCAAGGCTTATAGTGATGTGCATTACCGAGAAGGCCCAGAGATACCTCTCCGACAATCGGAGTGACAAAACCTAATCTCGAAATACGCCAACCCAACATGTACCTTTGGAGACACCTGTAGTACTCCTTTATAATCACCCAGTTACGTTGTGACATTTGGTAGTACCCAAAGTGTTCCTCCGGTAAACGGGGGTTGCATAATCTCATAGTTACCGGAACATGTATAAGTCATGAAGAAAGCAATAGCAATATACTAAACGATCAAATGCTAGGCTAACGGAATGGGTCATGTCAATCACATCATTCTCCTAATGATATGATCCCATTAATCAAATAACAACACATGTCTATGGTTAGGAAACATAACCATCTTTGATTAATGAGCTAGTCAAGTAGAGGCATACTAGTGACTATATGTTTGTCTATGTATTCACACATGTATCATGTTTCCGTTTAATACAATTCTAGCATGAATAATAAACATTTATCATGATATGAGGAAATAAATAATAACTTTATTATTGCCTCTAGGGCATATTTCCTTCAAACATGTCCTACTGTTGAGAGCTAAGTGTGTGAACACGATTTGGTAAAGGTAGCAGTGAGAGGCCATGTAGGAGTACATGGTGGGTTGTCTCATTGCAGCCGTCCTCAGGAACTGAGTTCTGTGTTTGTGATCCATGAACAGTTACTACCACGCATTGGAATGCTTAAGTGCCCCTCTCGACTTATTAATCAACCTGATCTCTGTCCGGGAGTTGCAACTAGTTTCTGGTGTTTGTAGGTAGTGTTAGTAGTCTACCAAGTGGCACCCGGTACAGGTGGGCTTGGGACAGACTAGGCACCGTGGCCGGGTAGACCAAGCGCCGCCCGTTTGGTGGGCTTGGAACCCTGTACACATCGTTTGGGGCCGTGAGCGACACCCCGGCCGGATCTCCTTGCGGATGGAACCCGAATAGGCGATAAACCTGGACTAGAGACTTGTATGGTTAGTCAGGTCGTGGCCGACTCCCTCGCCAGGCTTCCACTTGAAGGTTGCCGAGGTACATGACGTGTACATGGTGGTAAGTGGCGAGAGCGTGTGTGAAGAAGTACACCCCTGCAGGGTTATCATTATCTATTCGAATAGCCGGATTCCTCGGATATGGAAACTTGGACCCCTTGTACAGTTCATAGACAAGTGAAAGTGGATACTCTAAAACTCGCAAGATAAGCGTGAGTGCTATGGATGGCCTTCTCGTAGGGAGACGAGAGCGGATCCATAGTGGTGTATTGATATGGTGAATATGTGGACTCGTGTGCGCCACCTGAAAAGAGTTACTTGTAGTCATAGTTTAGGATAGCCACTGAGTCAAAGCTGGCTTGCTGCAGTCAAACTCCACCACCCCCTTTGTTGATACTGATGCATATGTAGTAGTTCCGTGTGGACTTCCACGTTTAGCTTGATACCTCAGCTACGATCTTGTGCCCTCGGCAGGATCTGGTAGATAGTTAGGCTTCTCAGCCTTTTTCATTTATAGATGTCTTTACCCAGACATGTTAAGCTTCCGCATGTGCTTTGACTTGTATGCTCTGAATGTTGGGTCATGAGACCCATGTTTGTAATATCTCGCTCCTCGGAGCCTAATGAATAAATACTCTAAGTCGTAGAGTCTTGTTGTGATGCCATGTTGTATTTGCACATATTGAGCATATTGTGTGTATCATTGAAATGCTTGGTATGTGTGGGATCCGACAATCTAGTTGTTTATCCTTGGCAGCCTCTCTTATGGGGAAATGTAGTCTAGTGCCTCCATGAGCCATAGTAGTCTGCTACAGCCCGATTCACCGGAGTCCTACTAGCCCAGCACTATTGCTCAGGACACTTGACTGGATGGCATGTGTTTCACTTTGTTCCTGTGTCTGTCCCTTCGGGGAAATGTCACGCGGTGACATCCGGAGTCCTACCTAGCCTGCTACAGCCCGGGTTACCGGAGTCCTGTTAGCCTAGTGTTGCAGCCCGGATTCACACGATGTTCATCAACATGCTCGAAGTTGATTCATGTATGCATGTCCCCATGGGTTAGTGCCGCTTTGGGTTCACAACTAGCCATGTCAGCCCGGGTTCTTTGTCATATGGATGCTAGCGACACTATCATATACATGAGCCAAAAGGCGCAAATGGTCCCGGGCCAGGTAAGGTGGCACCCATGGGAATACCGTGCGTGAGGCCGCAAAGTGATATGATGTGTTACATGCTAGATCGGTGTGACTTAGGATCGGGGTCCTGACAGAGGTTTCCGTTGACCACGTCAGTTCAGGATCCGAGACTGCTTCAAGGGAGGACACTGCAGCACCAGCAGAGCAGTAGTATCTTTGAACATTCGCAGTTGTCCGGATGATGTAATGTAGTCGTACGAGTCATGATGTTTCGTTGCATGTATGAGAGTAGTTGAACCTGGCATGTTGTTTATTTTGTTCGCTCTTTTGTTTTCTTCCGGGATTTGTTGATGGCTTTTCCCCAAGTTTACTCTTGGATGTTTCTCATCTCGATTGTGTTGTCTTGGGAAAAATCCACAATAGGATGACGCGGGGAGGCAGCAGTAGCAACGTTCGTGAGGGAACTCCTGTTCGTCGTTCCGCATGACAGGCAGGACATTCTCCCGAGTCATACGTTCCGCCACCACCTCCACCGCCAAATCTGCCCTCCACCGAACAAATTATGCGTATGTTTGAGAAAAGAAGGAACAATGATCTGATTGAAATACTAAGAAGTGTGCAAGCTATGGTTGGACAGAATGGAAATCAGAATGGCCGTCACTCAAAGCTGTCAGATTTTCAAAGGACCAAGCCACCCAGTTTCAGTCAGATTGTTGACCCATTGGATGCAGACGATTGGTTGCGCACCATTGAGAAAAAGCTTGAGATTGCTCGTACTGAAGAAAATGATAAAGTTCCATTTGCAACTCATTACCTTGAAGGCGCAGCTGCCATATGGTGGGAAAATGCAAAAGCCATGTAGCCGGTTGATGAAGAAATCACCTGGGAAAAGTTTAAGGATCAGTTCCGGGAATATCATATCCCTACTGGAGTTATGAAGACTAAGCAGCGTGAATTTCTCGCACTCGTCCAAGGAAATCAGTCTGTGGGTGAATATTTGCAAAAATTCAATCATCTGGCCCGTTACTCTCTTTATGACGTGGCCACCGAAGAAAGGAAGATTGATAGATTTCTTGGAGGCTTAAATCCGCAACTCCGGTGTACTCTCAGTATGCTTGATTTCCCAGATTTCCAAACTCTAGTGAATAAGGCTTTTATTGTTGAACGGGAGCACAAGCTTATATCAGATAATAGGCCTGTTAAGAATGACAACAAGCGTAAGTTTGAGCCAAAGAAGGATGGGCAACCAGTGCAAAAGGCTCGTACCTGGCAGCAGACTGAGGTGGAATACAAGCCAAATTGGCAACAGAATGTTAACAAGACCACCACTCAAGTCAAGAATGTCGTGACCAACCCAATGCATGAGGAGCGTCAGCACAATAATTCTTGCTTCAGTTGTGGGCATAACGGACAATATGCCAGATAGTGCCCCAAGAACAACAAGGCGAATGCCCTAATCAGACCACAAGTCAACTTTATGGAGTCCTGCCCGACCCAGCAAAACTTCATTGGGCACGTGCATCATATCTCCGCCGATGAAGCCCAAGAGAAGCCAGAAGTCGTCATTGGTATGCTTTCTGTTAATGACATACCTGCCGTAATTTTATTTGACTCTGGGGCTTCCCATTCTTTTATTTCTCGAAGTTTTACTGCCCAAAACAAATTTCCTTGTACGCTTTTGGGAAACAATATGCTGGTACAAACCCCGTGATCTGGAAATCAATATCAACAGAGTCTACTTCCCAACCTCTCTAATAATCATTGAGTCTGAAAAGTTGGATATTATATTGGGTATGAATTGGTTGACCCAATATCAAGTTTGCATAAACTGCGCAACACGAGAAGTCACTCTGACCAGTCTGAATGGGCAGACTACCAAATTCTATGATCGCAAGAAGATACCCAAGCAAGACTTGGTTTGCACCGCTATGGTTGAGTTGGAATTAATCCCTGTGGTCAGTGAGTACCCTGATGTATTTCCAGAAGAACTGCGAGGCATGCCACCAGATCGGGAACTGGAATTTGCAATAGATCTTGTGCCCGGAACTGCACCGTTATACAAGAAGTACTACCGGATGCCCTCATCAGAATTAGTGGAGCTAAAGAAACAGCTTGATGAACTGCTCCAGAAAGGATATATTCGTCCCAGCTCTTCACCATGGGGATCACCTGCTATTTTCGTGGACAAAAAGGATGGCAGTCTCCGCATGTGCGTAGATTACCGCCAGCTGAATGAGGTCACCATGAAAAATAAATATCCACTTCCAAGGATTGATGATTTGTTTGATCAGCTCAGTGGGGCTAAAGTATTCTCTAAGATCGATTTACGAACCGGATATCATCAGCTCAAGATTAAAAAGGAGGATATTCCTAAGACTGCATTCACTACTCGGTACGGTCTCTATGAATATACCGTGATGTCCTTTGGTCTCACCAATGTCCCTGCTTTCTTCATGCATATGATGAACAAAGTATTCATGGACTTCCTCGACAAATTCGTGGCAGTCTTCATCGATGAGATCCTCATTTACTCCAAGGGTGAATAAGAGCATAAGGATCATGTCCGAGTCATGCTGCAACGACTCCGCGACCATCAGCTATACGCCAAATTCAGTAAATGCGAATTTTGGCTCAAGCAAGTTGGGTTTCTCGAACATGTACTATCCGCCTAAGGTATAGTCGTGGACCCGAGCAAAGTAAAGGATGTGCTCGATTGGGTGCCGCCCACGACCATGACGCAGATCCGGATTTTTCTCGGATTAGCTGGATATTATCGTCGTTTCATTGAAGAGTTTTCGAAGATTACTAAACCCATGACGGAGCTGCTCGAAAAGGATAAGAAGTTTGAATGGACAGAGGATTGCGACAAAAAAATTTAATGAGCTGAAGATACATCTGACGACCGCACCTGTATTGACTCTTCCAGACATTTATCGCAGTTTTGATGTGTACTGTGACGCCTCCAGGCAAGGCATTGGTTGCGTACTTATGCAAGACAGCAAGGTAGTAGCATATGCATCACGACAGCTATGACCCCGCGAGGGAAATTATCCTACTCATGATTTGGAATTGGCTGCGGTGGTTCATGCGCTAAAAATTTAGAGACACTACCTCATTGGAAAAAGGTGCCAAATTTTTACCCACCACAAAAGTCTCAAATACATCTTTACTCAGTCAGATTTACACCTTCGTCAATGAAGATGGCTAGAGTTGGTCAAGGATAATGACCTTGGAATAAATTACCACCCGGGTAAGGCCAACATGGTTGCCGATGCACTCAGTCGAAAGTCCGTCAGCTTCAATGTCATGTCGAAATCCTTGCCTCCCGAACTCCAAGAGGAGATCGCTCAGCTCAACTTGGTCATAGTGGATGCTGGCCTCGCTAATATTTTGGAAGTTACCCCCACACTTGAGATTGAGATCCGCAAGGCCCAGCCACCTAATGCCGAGCTGCAAAGACGTAACAAGGGCCAGATGGCAGAGTAGGCCCCTGATTTCTCCAAGGACAAATTCGGTACCCTCCGATTCCATGGACGGATTTGTGTACCCAATCAACCGGACTTAAGGAGGAAAATCCTGTCAGAAGCACGCGAATACTCATATTCCATTAACCCGAGATGTACGAAGATGTATGAGGACCTTAGACAAATATTCTGGTGGGATGGAATGAAGAAAGACATTGCCTATTTTGTGGCCTGTGCGACATATGTAACAAGGTAAAGGCAGAGCATCAGAAGCCAGCCAGACTCCTCCAACTGCTGCCAGTTTCCCAATGGAAATGGGATGACATTTGTATGGATTTCATTACAGAATTGCCTAAGACTCAGCGAGGCAATGATGCAATCTGGGTCATAGTGGACACCCTAACCAAGGTTGCTCACTTCATTCCGATCAACACCAGATACAGAGCAGATCAACTTGCACAGTTGTATGTATCTAGAATAGTCAGTCTGCATGGAGTGCCGCGAACTATCACTTCCGACCGAGGTTCCCTGTTTACCTCCGCTTTTTGGTCACTCCTCCATCAAGCCTTGGGGACAGCACTGAAATATAATACTACTTATCATCCTTAGACAGATGGGCAGACAGAACGAGTAAATCAAATACTCGAAGATATGTTGCGAGCCTGTGCTTTAGCCCAAGGACCTAAATGGGAAGATTGTTTGCCATATGCCGAGTTTTCCTATAACAACAGTTTGCAGACCAGTCTAAAAATGTCACCGTATGAAGCTCTTTGGATCAGATGGAAAGAGTCACTCGCAGTAAAGTAAGGAAATTTTACAAAGTTCAGTGGGAGCATCACACCAAGTCAGAATCAACTTGGGAGCGGGAAGAATTTCTATAGTCACATTATCCAGAGTGGTTTTCCCATGGAACTGAATCTCAAGTACGAGATTCATTCTAAATGGGGGAGGTTTGTGATAGCCTCGTTTTTGCCCTCTCTCATTTGCTTGATTTTCTTTTGAAGTCATTTTGAAATTTGGGTTTTTGAATCTTTTCATATGGACTTAAACACTTGGGTACCCTTGGCTTTCACCCAAGTGCTTCATTTCCCTCCCTAATCATCATTCCCCTTCTGATCCACCCCAAAATAATCTTTGGAATATTTTCTTAAATGAAAAATATTCATTTCCCTCCGAAAACCCTAGCTAGCTCTTTATGCTCCAAAGCAACCCCAATTTTTATGGCCTAGAAAAATCTTCGAAAATTCACAAATATTCTTTGAAACCTAGGGCACCTTCCTAAACAAAAATATGTCATCACTTTTTGGAATATTTTTGCTACAGAAAATATTTTCTGTTCTGGACAGAAATGGTGGTTTCTACAGCAACTACCATTTTACTTGCTCCATTGTGCCTGGGTTTTCTTGTGCATTTTCACCTTAGTAACTCTTGGCTAACCTCCAAAGCACAATCTCTAACTCCCAGCCATTTGACCTCAGTAACCTCTCAAAGTTACTGACCAGAAACTTACCTGGCATGTAAAAACTTCTCTACTGCACCAGGATCCAAACCAAAGCGTGGTAACCTCTCAATCTACCACGAACAACACGAAAAACATGAAGTTTAGGCTTAGCTCGGCCTGATATCATAGTCCACGCGGTGACCGTGTTCGTCCAGGGGTGTTGGCATGCGGGACGACGAGCTCTGAGTGCCGCCGAGCGCTCTGTTTCGCGCGTGCCCGCTTCCCCGACTGCCGTAGCACGCCAAACTTTGCCACCATCTTCGTCTCAACTCCCTTAACTCCTCCCTAGCACTCGCCGATGCCGGAGCTCGTCGCAACGAGCACGGGCACGGTCCGCCCAACCCAACAGTGCGGTGTGCACTGTGCTCGTCGCCTTCCCCTCGTTCCTGTGCTCGTCCCCGTTCTCCAACAGTTGCCGCATGAGTTGTGTCGCCTTCTCCCCCTCTCACGGATGCCGCTCATCGTCGGGCGCCGTGGACAGGTGTCCAGCGGCGGAGCCCGAACCTCCTCTCTGCTCGCCTATAAATGGAGCCGCCCCCAGCCTCCTCGAGCACCATCCAACACTCCCACACACCCCACAAGCGAGTAGGAAGCCGTAGCCCAGCCGGGTGATACGTCCATTTTGCATCATGCTTTTATATCGATATTTATTGCATTATGGGATGTTATTTCACATTATGTCACAATACTTATGGCTATTCTCTCTTATTTTACAAGGTTTACATAAGGAGGGAGAATGCCGGCAGCTGGAATTCTGGGCTGGAAAAGCAGCAAATATTAGAGACCTATTCTGCACAACTCCAAAAGTCCTGAAACTCCACGGAATATCTTATAATAAATAATAAATAATCCTCGCCAAAGATGAAGACCAGGGGGCCCACACCCTGTCCACGAGGTAGGGTGGCGCACCACAATACCTCGTGGGCCCCCTGTTGGCCCTCCGATGCCCATCTTCTGCTATATGAGGTCTTTCGTCGAGAAAAAATTCAGAGGCAACCTTTCGGGATGAAACTCCGCCGCCACGAGGCGGAACCAATCTAGGGCTCCGGCAGAGCTGTTCTGCCGGGGACACTTCCCTCCGGGAGGGGGAAATCATCGCCATCGTCATCACCAACGCTCCTCTCATCGGGAGAGGGCAATCTTCATCAACATCTTCACCAACACCATCTCATCTCCAAACCCTAGTTCATCTCTTGTGTCCAATTCTTGTCTCCAAGTCCGAGATTGGTACTAGTAGGTTGCTAGTAGTGTTGATTACTCCTTGTAGTTGATGCTAGTTGATTTACTTGGTGGAAGACCATATGTTCAGATCCTATATGCATATTATTACTCCTCTGATTATGAACACGAATATGCTTTGTGAGTAGTTACGTTTGTTCCTGAGGACAAGGGAGAAGTCTTGCTATTAGTAGTCATGTGAATTTGGTATTCGTTCGATATTTTGATGAGATGTATGTTGTCTAGCCTCTAGTGGTGTTATGTGAATGTTGACTACATAACACTTCAACATTATTTGGGCCTAGAGGAAGGCATTGGGAAGTAATAAGTAGATGATGGATTGCTAGAGTGACAGAAGCTTAAACCCTAGTTTATGGCGTTGCTTCGTAAGGGGCTGATCTGGATCCATATGTTTCATGCTATGGTTAGGTTTACCTTAATACTTTTGTTGTAGTTGCGGATGCTTGCAATAGAGGTTAATCATAAGTGGGATGCTTGTTCAAGTAAGAACAGCATCCAAGCACCGGTCCACCCACATAACAAATTATCAAAGTACCAAACGCGAATCATATGAACGTGATGAAAACTAGCTTGACGATAATTCCCATGTGTCCTCGGGAGCGCTTTTCCTTATATAAGAGTTTGTTCCGGCTTGTCCTTTGTTACAAAAAGGATTGGGCCACCTTGCTGCACTTTATTTACTTTTGTTACTTGTTTCTCGTTACAAATTATCCTATCACAAAACTATCTATTACCACTTGTTTCAGTACTTGCAGAGGATACCTTGCTGAAAACCGCTTATCATTTCCTTCCGCTCCTCGTTGAGTCCGACACTCTTACTTATCGAAAGGACTACTATAGATCCTCTATAATTGTGGGTCATCAAGACTCTTTTCTGGCGCCGTTGCCGGGGCGTGAAGCGCCTTTGGTAGGTGGAATTTGGTAAGGAAAAATTTATATAGTGTGCCGAAATTTACTATCACTTGTTACTATGGAAAGTAATCCTTTGAGGGGCTTGTTCGGGGTATCTTCACCCCGACCATTAGAGCAAAGAGTTGCTCCTCAACCTACTAAACCTACTGAAAATGAAAATGTTCCCTTTGAATTACCTTCGGGTATGATAGAAAAACTGCTAGCTAATACTTTTACAGGAGATGGAACAAAGCATCCTGATGAGCACTTAATATATGTGGATGAATTTTGTGGATTATTTAAGCTTGCAGGTATACCCAATGATGTTGCTAAGAAGAAAGTTTTCCCTTTATCTTTGAAGGGAGACGCATTGACATGGTATAGGCTATGTGATGATACGAGATCATGGAACTATAGAAGATTGAAATTGGAATTTCATCAAAAGTATTATCCTATGCATCTTGTTCATCATGATCGCAATTATATATATAATTTTTGGCCTCGCGAAGGAGAAAGCATCGCTCAAGCTTGGGGGAGGCTTAAATCAATGTTATACTCATGCCCCAATCATGAGCTCCCAAGAGTTACAATTATTCAAAACTTTTATGCTCAGCTTTCTGAAAACAATCGTACCATGCTCGATACTTCTTGTGCTGGCTCTTTTATGATGAAGACTATTGAATTTAAATGGGATCTATTGGATAGAATTAAATGCAACTCTCAAGATTGGGATCTTGACGAAGGTAAGGAGTCAGGTATGAAACCTAAGTTTGATTGTGTTAAATCTTTTATGGACACCGATATTTTCCGTAAGTTTAGCACTAAATATGGACTTGACTCTGAGATAGTAGCTTCTTTCTATGAATGTTTTGCTACTTATGTTGATCTCCCTAAGGATAAGTGGTTTAAATATCATCCTCCCATAGAAGTAAAAGTAGCTGCACCTATTAAAGCTGAAGAAAAGACTGTCACTTATAATGATCCTATTTTTCCTACTTCTTATGTTAAGAAACCACCTTTCCCTGTTAGAATAAAGGATCATGCTAAAGCTTCAACTGTGGTTTGTAAGAGCAATATTAGAACTTATACACCTCCCGAGCAAGTTAAAGTTGAACCTAATATTGCTATTGTTAAAGATCTCTTGTCTGATAATATTGATGGGCATGTTATTCAGTTTTGTGGTGAAACTGCTAGAATTACTAAACATTGTGCTAAAGATAAATATAGACATGTGGTAGGCGTGCCTGTTATTTCTGTTAAAATAGGAGATCATTGTTATCATGGCTTATGTGATATGGGTGCTAGTGCTAGTGTTATACCTTATGACATGTATAAAGAAATCAAGCATGAAATTGCGCCTACCGAGTTAGAAGATATTGATGTCACAATTAAACTTGCCAATAGAGATACTAGATCAGCAATGGGAATTGTTAGAGATGTTGAAGTCTTGTGTGGGAAAACTAAATATCTTGTTGATTTTCTTGTTCTCAGTCCCCCACAAGATAGCTTTTGTCCCATTATATTTGGTAGACCCTTCTTAAACACTGTTAATGCTAAGATAGACTGCGAAAAGAATGTTGTTACTATTGGCTTGGATGATATGATCCATGAGTTTAATTTCCCTAAATTTAGTAAACAACACCGTGAAGAAGAATTTCCTAGTAAGGATGAAATTATTGGTCTTGCTTCTATTGCCGTACCTCCTAGTGATCCTTTAGAACAATATTTGCTAGACCATGAAAATGATATGTTTATGAATGAAAGAAGGGAAATAGATGAAGTATTCTTTAAACATGAACCTATTCTGAAACACAATTTGCCTGTTGAAATCTTAGGGGATCCTCCTCCACCCAAGGGTGATCCCGTGTTTGAGCATAAACCGTTGCCTGACAATCTTAAATATGCTTATCTTGATGAAGAGAAGATATATCCTGTTATTATTAGTGCTAACCTTTCAGAGCATTAAGAAGAAAGATTATTGAAAACTCTGAAGAAGCACCGTGCTGCAATTGGATATACTCTTGATGATCTTAAGGGCATTAGTCCCACTCTATGTCAACATAAAATAAATTTGGAAGCAGACGCCAAACCAGTTCGTGATCCTCAAATACGTCTGAATCCTAAAATGAAAGAAGTGGTAAGAAAAGAAATGCTAAAGCTTCTGGAGGAAGGTATAATTTATCCCGTTGCTGATAGTCAGTGGGTAAGTCCTGTCCATTGTGTCCCTAAGAAGGGAGGTATTACTGTTGTTCCTAATGATAAAGATGAATTGATCCCGCAAAGAATTATTACAGGTTATAGGATGGTAATTGATTTCCGCAAATTAAATAAGGCTACTAAGAAAGATCATTACCCCTTACCTTTTATCGATCAAATGCTAGAAAGATTATGCAAACATACACACTATTGCTTTCTAGATGGTTATCCTGGTTTCTCTCAAATACATGTGTCGGCTAAAGATCAATCAAATACTACTTTTACATGCCCTTTTGGTACTTTTGCTTATAGATGTATGCCTTTTGGTTTATGTAATGCACCTGCTACCTTTCAAAGATGCATGATGGCTACATTCTCTGACTTTTGTGAAAATATTTGTGAGGTTTTCATGGACAACTTTTCCGTCTATGGGTCTTCTTTTGATGATTGCTTGAGCAATCTTGATCGAGTTTTGCAGAGATGTGAAGAAACTAATCTTGTCTTGAATTGGGAAAAGTGCCACTTTATGGTTAATGAAGGTATTGACTTGGGGCATAAAGTTTCTGAAAGAGGTATTGAAGTTGATAAAGCCAAGGTTGATGCTATTGAAAAGATGCCATGTCCCAAGGACATCAAAGTTTCACATACCAACAAAAGAAAAAGTTCTTCTATGATTTGAGGCATTACTTTTGGGATGACCCACATCTTTATAAAGAAGGAGTAGATGGTGTTATTGGATGTTGTGTACCTGAGCATGAACAGGAACAGATCCTACGCAAATGTCAATCCAAAGCTTATGGAGGACACCATGTTGGAGATAGAACTACACATAAGGTATTGGAATCCGGTTTTTATTGGCCTACTCTCTTCAAGGATGCTCGTAAGTTTGTCTTGTCTTGTGATGAATGCCAAAGAATTGGTAATATTAGTAGACGTCAAGAAATGCCTATGAATTATTCACATGTTATTGAACCATTTGATGTTTGGGGCTTTGATTATATGGAACCTTTTTCCTGCCTCCAATGGATATACACATATTCTAGTTGTTGTTGATTACGTTACTAAGTGGGTAGAAGCTATTCCAACTAGTAGTGCTGATCATAACACTCCTATTAAAATGTTTAAGAAGTTATTTTTCCAAGGTTTGGAGTCCCTAGATATTTAATGACTGATGGTGGTTCACACTTTATTCATGCTGCTTTCTGTAAAATGCTTGCTAAATATGATGTTAATCATAGAATTGCATCTCCTAATCACCCACAGTCTAGTGGTCAAGTAGAATTGAGTAATAGAGAACTCAAATTAATTTTGCAAAAGACTGTCAATAGGTATAGAAAGAATTGGTCTAAGAAACTTGATGATGCATTATGGGCCTATGGAACTGCATATAAAAATCCGATGGGTATGTCTCCGTATAAAATGGTTTATGGAAAAGCATGTCACTTACCTCTCGAACTAGAACATAAGGCATATTGGGCTATTAAAGAGATCAACTATGATTTCAAACTTGCCGGTTAGAAGAGGTTATTTGATATTAGCTCACTCGATGAATGGAGAACCCAAGCTTATGAAAATGCCAAGTTGTTTAAAGAAAAAGTTAAAAGATGGCATGACAAAAGAATACAAAAGCGTGAGTTTAACGTAGGTGATTATGTATTGCTATGCAACTCTCGTTTAAGTTCTTTTTTGCAGGAAAACTTCTCTCTAAATGGGAAGGCCCCTACGTTATCGAGGATGTCTATCGTTCTGGTGCCATAAAAATCAACAACTTCGAAGGCACAAATCCAAAGGTGGTAAACGGTTAAAGAATCAAACATTATATCTCAGGTAATCCCATAAATGTTGAAACCATTATTATTGAAACCTTAACCCCGGAGGAATACATAAGAGACACTTTCTAGAACGTTTCAGACTTCAAAAAGGAATAGGTATGTGGTATGGTAAGTAAACCGACTCCAAAACAATTTTTAAGGAAATATTTCTCCATTTTGGAATATTTAGAAAAATAGAAAAATAAGTAGCAGTCCGGGAAGGACACAAGGGCCCCACGAGGGTGGAGGGCGCGCCCCCCTACCTCGTGAGCACCTCGTGTGCTTTTCGGACTCCATTTTCTTGCGCGATACGTATTTTGGTCAGTAAAAATTCATTATATATTCTCCCGAAGGTTTTGACCACCGTATCATGCAATTATCCTCTGCTTTCGTTTCGAGCTGTTGCTGCTGCAGATTAGAGCAAGATGTCTTCTCAAGAGTCAGTCGGGGAGAGCCGGGTATCTAATCCGACATCGAAACCAAGGGCAAACAGCAACACTGACCACTTTGGGCCAGCAACGGGGGAAGAGATGGAGGCTGACTTGATGAGGGTAGATGCCATGGAGGATCAAGAAGTCACCTCTTGCTTCCGAGGTGGGTTCACGATGGGGGAACAACAGAGCTCAGCTATTCCAAACTCGGTTATCCCTTCCAATGTTAGATTTCTTTCTTATGAAAATATGAAGAGGATTGTCACTTGTTCTCCCGCAGCTATCAAACACCCTTGGGTGCAAGGAGCCTTAGCAGTTACAGGGAAGCTTCGTAAGGAAATAATGGACCTCAAGCAGCAAGTCAATAAGCTTGAGGAGGAGAATCGTATCCTGAGAGGCATCATCGCCAAAAATATTACAGCAACATGTAGTAAACTTGAAGTAAACTCATCTAAAATACACCAACAGTGTGCGTAACTGTGATGGTCTCTTTTTGGGGTTGTTCGAGAGGAGAACACGGTTTTTGGGTTATGTTTGACGTAAGCAGGAGTTCAGGATCACTTCTTGATCATTACTAGTTGACGATCGCTTGCTTTGCTTCTCTTCTCACTCTTGCTCTGTAAGTTAGCCACCATACATGCTTAGCCGCTGCTGCAACCTCTCCACTTTACCCCTTCTGTCAGTGTCAAAACCGGCGGATCTCGGGTAGGGGGTCCCGAACTGTGCGTCAAGGCCGGATGGTAACAGGAGACAAGGGACACGATGTTTTTTACCCAGGTTCGGACCCTCTCGATGGAGGTAATACCCTACTCCTGCTTGATTAATATTGAAGATATGGGTAGTACAAGAGTATATCTACCACGAGATCAAGGAGGCTAAACCCTAGAAGCTAGCCTATGGTATGATTGTTGTGTATGGAGTTGATTCCCTACGGACTACAACCCTCCGGTTTATATAGACACGGGATAGGGTTAGGGTTACACAGAGTCGGTTACAAGGGTAGGAGATCTTGAATATCCGCATCGCCAAGCTTGCCTTCCACGCCAAGGAAAGTCCCATCCGGACACGGGACGAAGTCTTCAATCTTGTATCTTCATAGTCCAGGAGTCCGGCTGAAGGTATAGTCCGGCTACCCGAACACCCCCTAATCCAGGACTCCCTCAGTAGCCCCTGAACCAGGCTTCAATGACGACGAGTCCGGCTCACAAATTGTCTTCACATTGCAAGGCGGGTTCCTCCTCCAAGTCCTTCGTAGAAGATTGTAAACACCAAGAGTAGTGTCCGGCTCTGCAAAATAAGTTTCCACATATTGCCATAGAGAGAATAATATTGACACAAATCAAATCTGCCGACGTATTCCGGAGTGTGTCATCACACTACGGCCAAGTCCTTTACTAGAATCGTTTTTACTTTTCCACCTCAGCGTGTTTTGCGAGGCGGTTTCCCTGGCACGTCTTGTCAAAGCAGAGATCGTGTACCCCTTTTATGGGATTCTCATCAATACGAACATGGGTAACCCAACCGCGCCATTTATCACGGCGCTTGGGAGATAAGTGAGTTTTACCAGGCTGGTGGGGACGCACAACCGCATCCTCCAATATAAGGGGATAAGGATCCACCTTTTTACCTATGCCTTCTTCCTCCTTTGCCTATCCATCTCCTGCGCACTCGAGCTCCAGCGCCCAGGCCCGCACTTCCCACCTCAACCTTGTCCAGGAATGTCCGGAGCGGGAGGCAAGTGGATGGTCTCCTCCATCACGGAGGGCCATGTCAAAAAGCTAAGGAAGGCCGGATACTTGTCCAAAGACATCGCGCACCGGATTCCCGGGGAGGGGTAGCTTCTCCCCACACCAAGGCCCCATGAGAGGGTAGTATTCCTTCCCCACTTCCTCCGCGGACTGGGTTTTCCACTCCACCCATTTGTCCGGGGGCTCATGTTTTACTATGGCCTGGATTTCCATGATTTGGCCCCGAACTTCGTCCTCAACATCTCGGCGTTTATCGTCGTGTGCGAGGCTTTCCTCCGCATTCGCCCCCATTTCGGCCTCTGGCTCAAGACCTTCAACGTCAAGCCCAAGGTGGTGTGCGGCAGCCAGGCGGAGTGTGGAGGCGCCATGGCGGGCAAGATGGCCAACGTCCTATGGCTCGAGGGCTCCTTCGCGGAGACCCTGAAGGGGTGGCAATCGTGGTGGTTTTACATCACCGAGCCGCGCGATCCAAAATGGATCGCAACCCCCGAGTTCCGATCCGGACCCCCCACGCGGCTTAGGTCCTGGAAAGAGACGGGCCTGTCATGGGGCGACGAAAAAGAGGTGACCGGACTGCAAACATGCATCCAGTCCCTGGTGAGCAAGCCGATCAAGCTCGTCAATGTAGTCCAGGTTATGCTCGTCCGCCGGATCCTCCCGTGTCAACAACGGGACTTTAATTTGTGGGAATTCGACCCGGCGCAGCACCAAACCCTTAACAGGCTCTTCGACACGATGTATGAAGACGTCTGGAAGGTGCTAACCAAAGGCGCCGAGGCTCCCACATCCGCTTCCGAGGACCGCGGATACAGCTTGCAGCGTCACGCTAGCGAGGTAAGCTATTTTCACCTTTTACAGGATGTTAAGTTTTTTCATAGTTTGACTCTATGCGAGATCTAAACTCCCTTACCTTTGACAGGCTTGGCGGGCGAAGTCCGGATCGATTAACTGTCCGGCTCCCTTGCCCGAAGACCCAGCCCCTGCTCTCCTAGTGAAGCTGCTGGTTCCGGCGCCTTATGTGGTGCCGGAGAAGAAGGCCACGGGGACTCGAAAGAGTCCCGTAATGTGGTGGTGTCGGACTCGTCATCTGACGAGTCCGAGACGCTCTCCTCCCGTGAGAACAAGGAGGAGGAAAAAGAAAACTCTCCCCCTCCAGCGGGGGGAGGAAAGAGAAGGAAGGCCGCCCCAACGGAGGAGGCCGAAGGGTCCAGGAAGAGGAAGACCCCTCCGCCGAACTACTCCCCCGATGCCGAAGAGGACGAAGAGGAGTGGCCTGATAGGGCCAAGCGTCCGGCGAGATCGTAAGTATTCGGATATCAGAGTAACTCATGACGTTCCTTTGTCACACAGGTTTCCCTAATATCGAACATAATTATGAAGCCCACCCCGGGCCAAACTCAACGAGTCGTCGAGCGGCTCCCTGGATTCATCGGACATGAACTCAGTTCCGCCCGCAGTCTCCCCCCGCATTGCGGGCGATGCCGAAGTGGCGTTGCAATGAGCTCCGGGGCAGGAGGAGGTGGTCCTGGAGGAGCCGCAAGGCGACCTCCCGGACCCCAGGAGTAAAGGGGACAAGACCCCCCAGGGCTCCAAGTCCGGCTTTGTGCCGGACACCGCACCGGAATCTTCAACAGTTCCGGACCGCGATAGGCGAACTCCTTCCAAGAGGAGCAAGCCTTCTGAGCCGGCGGCTTCCGTCCAACCGGAGGTGCCGGACAATCTGCTCGAGGTGCTTGACGGCGCCTCCATCGACGAGGAGCACCGTACTATTATGAGTGCGGTGATCCAGAAGGTTCAGTCCACCAAGAGCGGACTGAGTGAAGCTTGCGCTAGCCTCCTAACAGGCTTCGAGGTAAGTAAAAAATATGTAAAAAAATATTACCGCATAGACAGTAGCCCCTGATGCTCTGTTTGGCATTCGGAAAGAAAAGCCGAATAGAGGATCTATTAAATTTCGCAGGAGTCTAACAACAAAGAGTCAATATGCATATGCAGGCTTCACTGCTAGCCACTGTCGCACTGACTACAGAGGTAGGTGCCCTGAAACAGGGACTCGAGCGGACCGAGCAAGAGCTGTGCCTTGCCAAGCGGCAACTCGAGGAGAAAGAAGGTAAGAAATACCTTACATAAAAAGTGCCTATAGAGAGGCGTGATTGCAAAAAATAACAGGATTGCACTGCTTATTATAGGGGCCACGACTGAGGTGGTGACCCTCAAGCAGGCGCTATCCGACGCCGAAAAGAAAACGGCCGCGGAGCGCACCGAGCGAGAGAAACTTGGGGCTCAGGTCGGCGAGGTGCAGCAAGAGCTTCGGGCTCTCATGAAAAAACATGAGAGTTTGGAGCTTGAGTCAAAGACCCAAGCGTCCGAGCTCGCGGCGGCCCTTGAGACTGCCAAGTCTGCCAAGGCCGAAGACCAAAAGGCCCTCCAAGAGTTGGAGGAGGTGAAACAGATAGCAGCGGGTTAGGCATTCTTTATGCAAAGCAGAAATATAAAAGTAAACTACTTGTTACTTACCCGAATCCGGAGTTCTCCAGGGGCATTCGCAGACCTTCCCCGCAGTGTATCCGATGCCGCCGCATTCTACCGAGCTGAAGAGGGAAGCTCGACGGAGAAGGTGTTATGGTCTCAGTATGCTGAGGCCGGACACCCTGTGCCCTTGAGCGACCAGCTGAAACAGCTGGTCGAGCTCCACAAGGCGGCCGAACAGGCCATGAAGGGCTTCATAGTTTGGCTGTGGCCCGGAGAGGCCCTGCCTGGGAGCTACTTCGGGCTGGTGCAGCGGCTGGTGGAGGCCTGTCCAAGTCTCGAGGTCATCAAGCACTTCGTCTGCATCGAAGGTGCCCGTCGGGCCCTTGCCCGTGCAAAGGTGCACTGGGGTAAGCTGGACGGTGAGAAGCTTGTGAAGGACGGGCCGCCACCGGGGAAGGAGCATCGCAAGCCCGAGAACTATTACAAGGATGTTCTTGCGGGTGCCCGCCTTGTGGTGGATTAATGTACCAAGGATGTAATTTTTGAATAAACTCGCTCATTTTTATCCTGTGCGCTGAAAACTTGTTCATAGGCGCTTAAGAAATGCTTGTTGAATTTAAAATATTATTTTCTGTGCGGCCGTTTATCAAAAAATTGAGAGATGGCCAGTCGTCGGCTTCTGCCCCCATGACACTAGTGCTGGGGTGTTCGGGATAAACCTGAGCGCTCTTTTTCCCATAGTTGGGTCCTTCGAGGGAGGGGCTCAGCACAATGAACCAGGCACTCGGACTATAATGCTTGAACACTCTCACTTAGCCATGGAACTTTATAATTTTTAATTTTGGCGAAGCCCCTAGTTCGGAAGATCGAGTTCGGGGCGCTATCCACGCCTTGGCCGGACAAATCCGGCTCCTCGCTCGAAGCGGCGTAAGTCTTTAAGGACTCGAAAAACCTCTCGAACAGCGACCGGTCTCTCGCCCCATCATGACAGACAGTTTTAGCTTTCTCCACTGAGGTGCTTAACCCAGCTCAACCGGGGCGCAATCGCAGTGGTTCTCCTAGTGCTACCTTAGCCGATATAGCGGAAGGTAAGGCACCAAAACATAGGAGCCGGGCAAACCGAACTATTGACCCAAATCATGATTAGGAGCCGATGCATATAGCGCTATAAGTTCGGGGTGCCGCACTTGTGAAAGTGTACGGACTTCTAACACCATATTAAAGGGTACTGAAGCCCCTGGCGTACTTGTCGTACCACATTGTACAGGTGCAACATGTCATTAATGAACATATATAAAAGAGAGTAATGCAGAAAATAGACAAAAGCTATGCATTGTTTATATAAAGGCTGCTGTCAGAGCAGAACGATACAAGTGGTATTATAAGGTAAAGATATTGGACTATTTAACAGGTCCTAGCCAGGGGCAGGCCGTGGAATTGTATTCAAAACAGGTATACTGCTCGTAATAGAGACCACCTGGGGGTTCCATAATGCGGTATGGCTTGTTTGCCTCCCTGGATATTGCATCGTTTGTGCGGCAGTCGAATTGCCGAACTGGTCGTCCGAAGTATGGAGTCCTGAAAGTAAGAAAAAAAGATTAAAAAAATAATCCAGTAGCCCCTAGTACGTTTTAAGCCGTATTTTGGGCGTGCCGTTATTGGGCCCCTTCCCCTGTGCCCATGGTATTTCAAGGACGTAGTTATGTACGCGAGGTACTGGTTTCGCTATGTCGCAAAAGCTGGGGTTGGGGCCGCATTGCTACGCTTGCTCAGAGTGTGCCAGGCGGTCCTGTTGTGGGTTACTCCGGGCGCGCTTGGCAGTGTCTGACTTCTTAATGGCCGGACTGGAGAATTGCCTGAGAAGGCTACTTTGTACCTCCGCTGCGAGAGCCGCCGTATGCTCCTCCGTACGGAGGGAGCGTTCGGTGTTTCTGTTGACCGTAATTACTCCTCGAGGGCCTGGCATCTTGAGCTTAAGATATGCGTAGTGCGGCACCGCATTGAACTTTGCGAATGCGGTTCGTCCGAGCAGGGCGTGATAGCCACTGCAAAACGGGACTATATCGAAGATTAACTCTTCGCTTCGGAAATTGTCCGGGGATCCGAAGACCACGTCAAGTGTTACTGAGCTTGTACAGTTGGCTTCTACACCTGGTATAACACCTTTAAAGGTCGTTCTTGTGGGCTTAATCCTTGAGGGATCTATGCCCATTTTCCGCACTGTATCCTGATAAAGCAGGTTCAGGCTACTGCCGCCGTCCATGAGGACTCTTGTGAGATGAAATACGTCGATGATTGGGTCAAGAACCAATGGGGCGAAGCCGCCATGACGGATGCTAGTGGGATGGTCCCTTCGATCAAAAGTGATCGGGCAGGAGGACCATGGGTTGAACTTTGGGGCGACTGGCTCTATCGCGTATACGTCCCGTAGCGCACGCTTCCGCTCCCGCTTGGGAATGTGGGTTGCGTATATCATGTTCACCATCCGCACTTATGGGGGAAAGCCCTTCTGTCCATTGTTGTTCGGCGGCTTGGGCTCCTCGTCGTCGCTGTGCAGCCCCTTGTCTCTGTTTTCGGCCCTTAACTTGCCTGCCTGCTTGAACACCCAACAATCCCTATTAGTGTGATTGGCTGGCCTTTCGGGGGTGCCATGTATCTGGCACAAGCGATCGAGTATTCGGTCCAAACTGGACGGGCCCTGAGTATTCTTTTTGAATGGCTTTTTCCGCTGACCGGATTTATAGCTTTTGAATCCGGCATTGACTGTCGTGTCTTCATTGTTGTCGCTGTTAACGCGGCGTTTTTGCTTATTCCGACGTGTCCTACCACTTTTGTCCTTGGTATCTGAATTACCAGGGTTCTTTGATAAGTTGTTACTACGAGCTAGCCAGCTGTCTTCTCCCGCGCAAAAGCGGGTCATGAGGGTCGTGAGGGCTGCCATGGATTTCGGCTTTTCCTGTCCCAGGTGCCGGGCAAGCCACTCATCGCGGATGTTATGCTTGAAGGCTGCTAGGGCCTCTGCGTCCGGACAGTCGACTATCTGGTTTTTCTTTGTTAGGAACCGTGTCCAGAATTGTCTGGCCGATTCCTCTGGCTGCTGCATTATGTGGCTTAAGTCGTCGGCATCTGGCGGTCGCACGTAAGTGCCCTGGAAGTTGTCGAGGAATGCAGCTTCCAGGTCCTCCCAAGAACCGATTGAGTCTGCTGGCAAGCTGTTGAGCCAATGTCGGGCCGGTCCTTTAAGTTTGAGCGGCAGGTATTTGATGGCGTGTAGATCGTCGCCGCGTGCCATGTGGATTTGAAGGAGATAATCCTCGATCCATACCACTGGATCTGTTGTGCCATCGTATGATTCGATGTTTACGGGTTTGAAATCCTCTGGGATTTTATGATCCATTACTTCATTCGTGAAGCATAGCGGGTGTGCGGCGCCTCTGTACTGGGCTATACAACGACGCAGCTCGGAAGAGCTATGTCTGTTGTGTTCGGCCCGGCCGGATTTGTTGTATCCGAAGTGAAGATCATTGTCACGTGTCGTAGGGCGCCTGCGCGATCCGTAGATCGATCTTGTTTGTCTTGCCTTATCCTCCAGTATGTCTCGCAGGTCGGGCGCATTTTCCCGTGCCTTAGTTGAGCAGCGTCGGGGCATGGCTTGGGTGGAGGGCCGAGAGGCCTCTCTGTCGCGGCCGCGAGGTGGCCGGTCTGCCATGTCATGCGCTGGTGATGTAGATGATTCCTCCTCTGCTCGGGGTAGCGGCCTGCGCTTCGGGTAACTCTTGGAGGGGCGTTCGAGTTCATACTCTCCGGCCGCTAGGACTTCAGTCCATCTGTCAGCTAGCAAATCTTGGGCAGCTCTAAGCTGTTGCTGTTTTTTCTTGAGGCTGCTTGCCGTGGCTAAAAGCCTGCGTCTAAAACGCTCTTGTTCGGCGGGGTCTGATGGTATGACGAATTCGTCGTCATCGAGGCTTGCCTCGTCTTCGGAGGGAGGCGTATAGTTATCATCCTCGACCTCTCGGTCTGCCGCTTTCTCATGAGGGCTGGCTTCTCCATCTTTCTGTGCCGAATCTTGCTGAGGTGGGTGTTCTTCGGCGCTATCCGGTGTAGTATTATCTCCCGTGCCGGAATCACCGTTTTTGCTTTGGCGGGATTTAGAGCGGCGCCGCTGACGCCGGCGCTTTGGCTGTTTCTTGGGGGCGTCATCCCTGACTGTTCCATCGCCATCTCCATCTTTCGGAGTATCCACCATATATATGGCATATGACGAGGTGGCCTTCTAGCGCCCTATAGGTGTTGGTTCCTATTCGTCTCCTACATCGTTGTCCATGCCGTCAATGTCTTCGGAGCTGAAGTCAAGCATGTGGGTTAGATCGTCGACAGTGGCTACAAAGTGGGTGGTGGGTGGGCTTTGAATTTCCTCATCGTCCGTATCCCACCCTCGCTGACCGTAGTCCAGCCAGGGCTCTCCTGATAAAGAGAGAGACTTAAGAGAATTCAGGATGTCGCCAAAAGGCGAATGCTGAAAGATGTCCGCGGCGGTGAACTCCATTATCGGCGCCCAATCGGATTCGATCGGCAGGGGCAGGGGGGTTCGGAGTCCGGATCCTTGGAGTCACGGGTTGTGCAGGGTGCGGGGCTAGCATTCGGCTCGATCGCTTTCGGGATCGCAGCCCCCGAGGTGACGTCCAACTGCTCATCCTCGATTGGCACAATGGGCTCCGAGTTAGGGGTCGGAACCGATGCATGTGCGGCCTCCAGGACACTGTCCGGGGGCAGAGCTAGATCATGCCCCTCGAGATAGTGCGGCGCGCTTGGCCGTGGCTCGAGCCCGTCGAAGATCAAGTCTCCGCGGATGTCAGTCGTGTAGTTTAAGCTTCCAAACCTGACTTGATGGCCAGGGGCGTAGCTTTCGATCTGCTCCAGGTGGCCGAGTGAATTGGCCTGCAGAGCGAAGCCGCCGAAGACGAAGATCTGTCTGGGGAGCAAAGTCTCACCTTGGACCGCATCGTTGTTGATGATCAAAGGAGCCATCGGGCCTAAAGGCGATGACACAGAGGAACCCTCAATGAAAGCACCAATGTCGGTGTCAAAACCGGTGGATCTCGGGTAGGGGGTCCCAAACTGTGCGTCAAGGCCGGATGGTAACAGGAGACAAGGGACACGATGTTTTTTACCCAGGTTCGGGCCCTCTCGATGGAGGTAATACCCTACTCCTGCTTGATTAATATTGATGATATGGGTAGTACAAGAGTAGATCTACCACGAGATCAAGGAGGCTAAACCCTAGAAGCTAGCCTATGGTATGATTGTTGTGTATGGAGTTGATTGCCTACGGACTACAACCCTCCGGTTTATATAGACACCGGATAGGGTTAGGGTTACACAGAGTCGGTTACAAGGGTAGGAGATCTTGAATATCCGCATCGCCAAGGAAAGTCCCATCCGGACACAGGATGAAGTCTTCAATCTTGTATCTCCATAGTCCAGGAGTCCGGCTGAAGGTATAGTCCGGCTACCCGAACACCCCCTAATCCAGGACTCCCTCACCTTCCTTACCCATTAAGCTTTGCTAGTCTTGATACCCATTGAGATGGGATTGCTGAGTCCTCGTGGCTCACAGTTTACTACACTAATAGTTGCAGGTTCAGGTTATGCGATGATCTTGACGTGAGAGCAATGTATATTTGTCTTGGAGTTCTTCTTCTGCTTCTTCTTCAATTGAGGGATAGGTTCCTTGTTGGCAGCCTGGGCTAGCAGGGTGGATGTCGTTTGAGTTTCTATTTATGTTTCATCCGTAGTTGGATGTTGTTCTTGTATATGATGTATTTATGTATTCTTGCGCATTCGTATGCCTTGTATGTATCCCCATCTATTATGTAATGTTGATGTAATGATATCCACCTTGCAAAAGCGTCTTCAAGATGCGCTTCTCACCTTGGTGGGACCTTCGAGTTCCTTTAGGATAGGGTCGCATCTTGGGCGTGACAATTACTCTTTGCAATAAGCGGTTGGATTCTTTAGATCTAAAAATTTCAAAATATGAAGGGAAACGTAAAGAACCTCCCGGATTCGAGCTTGATTCCACTAAAAAGTTGAAAACCAAAGATGGCAATACCTAGATCTATCCTTGCTTTTATGCCTAGCTAGGGGCGTTAAATGATAGCGCTTGTTGGGAGGCAACCCAATTTTATTTTTAGTTTTTTTTCTTTTTGCTTCTGTTTAGGAACAAATATTTGTTCTAGCCTCTGGTTAGATGTGTTTTTATGTTTTAATTAGTGTTTGTGCCATGTTAAACCTATAGGATCTTCTTGGATGATAGTTATTTGATCTTGCAGAAATTTCCAGAAACTTTCTGTTCACGAAAACAATTGTTAAAAATCATCAGAACGTGATAAAATAGTTATTCCAATTGCTGCTTATCGATAGACAAATTGCCTAGGTTGTCCTATTTTATCTGAATTTTTTGGAGTTCCAGAAGTTTGCGTTAGTTACAGATTACTACAGACTGTTCTGTTTTTGACGGATTCTGTTTTTCGTGTGTTGTTTGCTTATTTGGATGAATCTATGGCTAATAAAATAGTTTATAAACCATAGAGAAGTTGGAATACAGTAGTATTAACACCAATATAAATAAAGAATGAGTTCATTACAGTACCTTGAAGTGGTCTTCTATTTTCTTTCGCTAACGGAGCTCACGAGATTTCTGTTGAGTTTTGTGTTGTGAAGTTTTCAAGTTTTGGGTGAAAGATTTTTGATGGATTATGGAACAAGGAGTGGCAAGAGCCTAAGCTTGGGGATGCCCATGGCACCCCCAAGATAATCTAAGGACACCAAAAATCCAAAGCTTGGGGATGCCCTGGAAGGCATCCCCTCTTTCGACTACTTCCATTGGTAACTTTACTTGGAGCTATATTTTTATTCACCACATGATATGTGTTTTGCTTGGAGCGTCTTGTATGATTTGAGTCTTTGCTTTTTAGTTTACCACAATCATCCTTGCTGTACACACCTTTTGAGAGAGCCATACATGATTTGGAAATTATTAGAATACTCTTTGTGCTTCACTTATATCTTTTGAGTTATATAGTTTTGCTCTAGTGCTTCACTTATATCTTTTAGAGCACGGTGGTGGATTTGTTTTATAGAAACTATTGATCTCTCATGCTTCACTTAGATTATTTTGAGAGTCTTAAATAGCATGGTAATTTGCTTGAATAATCTTAATATGCTAGGTATTCAAGAATAGTAAAAGCTTTCTTATGAGTGTGTTGAATACTAAGAGAAGTTTGATGCTTGATGATTGTTTTGAGATATGGAGGTAATAATATCAAAGTCATGCTAGTTGAGTAGTTGTGAATTTGAGAAATGCTTGTGTTGAAGTTTGCAAGTCCCATAGCATGCACGTATGGTAAATGTTATGTGACAAATTTGAAACATGAGGTGTTCTTTGATTGTCCTCCTTATGAGTGGCGGTCGTTGACGAGCGATGGTCTTTTCCTACCAATCTATCCCCCTAGGAGCATGCACGTGGTGCTTGGTTTTTGATGACTTGTAGATTTTTGCAATAAGTATGTGAGTTCTTTATGACTAATGTTGAGTCCATGGATTATACGCACTCTCACCCTTCCATCATTGCTAGCCTCTTTGGTACCGTGCATTGCCCTTTCTCACATTGAGAGTTGGTGCAAACTTCGCCGGTGCATCCAAACCCCGTGATATGATACGCTCTTTCACACATAAACCTCCTTATATCTTCCTCAAAACATCCACCATACCTACCTATTATGGCATTTCCATTGCCATTCCGAGATATATTGCCATGCAACTTTCCACCATTCCGTTTATCATGACACATTCATCATTGTCATATTGCTAGCATGATCATGTAGTTGACATAGTATTTGTGGCAGAGCCACCGTTCATAATTCTTTCATACAAGTCACTCTTGGTTCATTGCATATCCCGGTACACTGCCGGAGCCATTCATATAGAGTCATACTTTGTTCTAGTATCAAGTTGTAATCATTGAGTTGTAAAGAAATAGAAGTGTGATGATCATCATTTTCTAGAGCATTGTCCCAAGTGAGGAATAAAAAAAAGAGAGAAAGGCCATAAAAAAGTATAAGGCCCAAAAAAATGAGAGAAAAAGAGAGAAGGGACAATGCTACTATCCTTTGCCACACTTGTGCTTCAAAGTAGCACCATAATCTTCATGGTAGAGAGTCTCTTGTTTTGTCACTTTCATATACTAGTGGGAATTTTTCATTATAGAACTTGGCTTGTATATTCCAACAATGGGCCTCCTCAAGTGCCCTAGGTCTTCATGAGCAAGAAAGTTGGATGCACACCCACTTAGTTTCTTTTGTTGAGCTTTCATACATTAATAGGTCTAGTGCATCCGTTGCATGGCAATCCCTACTCCTTCCATTAACATCAATCGATGGGCATCTCCATTGCTCATTGATTAGCCTCGTTGATGTGAGACTTTCTCCTTTTTTGTCTTCTCCACATAACCCCCATCATCATATTCTATTCCACCCATAGTGCTATGTCCATGGCTCGCGCTCATATATTGTGTGAAAGTTCATAGGTTTGATATTTCTAAAGTATGAAACCATTGCTTGGCTTCTCATCGGGGTTGTGCATGATGAGAGCATTCTTGTTTCAAGAAAATGGAGCATGACTAAACTATATGATTTTGTAGGGATGAACTTTCTTTGGCCATGTTATTTTGAGAAGACATAATTGCTTAGTTAGTATGCTTGAAGTATTATCATTTTATGTCAATATGAACTTTTATCTTGAATCTTTCGGATCTGAATATTCATACCACAATCATGAAGAATTACATTGAAATTATGCCAAGTAGCACTCCACATCAAAAATTATCTTTTTATCATTTACCTACTCGAGGACGAGCAGGAATTAAGCTTGGGGATGCTTGATACGTCTCCAACGTATCTATAATTTTTGATTGCTCCATGCTATATTATCTACTGTTTTGGACATTATTGGGCTTTATTATTCACTTCTATATTATTTTTGGGACTAACCTATTAACCGGAGGCCCAGCCCAGAATTGCTGTTTTTTTGCCTATTTCAGAGTTCCACAGAAAAGGAATGTCAAACACAGCCCAAAGGAATGAAACCTTCGGGAACGTGAATTTTGGGAAGATTATGATCCAGGAGACTTGGACCCTGCGTCAAGAAATAAAAGAGGAAGCCACGAGGTAGGGGGCGCG